>NC_135206.1:0-244614 GCF_050948175.1 Xylocopa sonorina
CTGCAAACGCTATTTCCTAGCGAGAAAGTGTCGCATTCACATTCATTTGAAGTGTAGACGAGGAATACATAACACTTCGCAAATCATATTATATCTTACCATGAAACATAGAAATGAGATGCGATATCGCGTTCTAAGAAGCATTAGGACACTACGGCTACGATAGGTAGACATTTGCAAACGCTATTTCCTTGCAAGGAAGTGTCGCATTCACATTCATTTTATGTGTAGACGAGGAATACATAACACTTCGCAAATCATATTATATCTTACCATGAAACATAGAAATGAGATGCGATATCGCGTTCTAAGAAGCATTAGATCGCTACTGCTACGATAGGCAGACATTTGCAAAAGCTATTTCCTTGCAAGGAAGTGTCGCATTTACATTCATTTGAAGTGTAGACGAGGAGTACATAACACTCCGCAAATCATACTATATCTTACCATGAAACATAGAAATGATATGCGATATCGCGTTTTAAGAATCATAAGAACTCTACTGCTACGATACGTAGACATCTGCAAACGCTATTTCCTTGCAAAGAAGTGTCGCATTTACATTCATTTGAAGTGTAGACGAGGAATACATATCACTTCGCAAATCATATTATATCTTACCATGAAACATAGAAATGAGATGCGATATCGCGTTTTAAGAATCATAAGAACTCTATTGCTACGATACGTAGACATCTGCATACGCTATTTCCTTGCAAGGAAGTGTCGCATTTACATTCATTTGAAATGTAGACGAGGAATATATAACAGTTCGCAAATCATATTATATCTTACCATGAAACATAGAAATGAGATGCGATATTGCGTTTTAAGAAGCATTAGAACACTATTGCTACGATAGGTAGACATTTGCAAACGCTATTTCCTAGCAAAGAAGTGTCGCATTTACATTCATTTGAATCGTAGACGAGGAATGCATAAAACTTCGTAATGAATATTATATCTTACCATGAAACATAGACATGAGATGCGATATCGCGTTTTAAGAATCATAAGAACTCTATTGCTACGATACGTAGACATCTGCAAACGCTATTTCCTTGCAAGGAAGTGTCGCTTTTACATTCATTTGAAGTGTCGACGAGGATTACATGACACTTCGCAAATCATATTATATCTTACCATGAAACATAGAAATGAGATACGATATCGCGTTTTAAGAAGCATTAGAAAGCTATTGCTACGATACGTAGACATCTGCAAACGCTATTTCCTAGCAAGGATGTGTCGCATTTACATTCATTTGAAGTGTAGACGAGGAATGCATAACACTTCGCAATGAATATTATATCTTATCATGAAACATAGCAATGAGATGCGATATCGCGTTTTAAGTAGCATTAGAACTCTATTGCTACGATAGGTAGACATCTGCAAACACTATTTCCTTACAAGGAAGTGTCGCATTTACATTCATTTGATGTGTAGAGGAGGAATACATAACACTACGCAAATCATATTATATCTTACCATGAAACATAGAAATGAGATGCGATATCGCGTTTTAAGAAGCATATGAACTCTATTGCTACGATACGTATACATCTGCAAACGCTATTTCCTTGCAAGGAAGTGTCGCATTTACATTCATTTGAATCGTAGACGAGGAATACATGACACTTCGCAAATCATATTATATCTTACCATGAAACATAGAAATGAGATACAATATAGCGTTCTAAGAATCATAAGAACTCTGTTGCTACGATACGTAGACATCTGCAAACGCTATTTCCTTGCAAGGAAGTGTCGCATTTACATTCATTTGAATCGTAGACGACGAATGCATAACACTTCGCAATGAATATTATATCTTATCATGAAACATAGATATGAGATGCAATATCTCGTTTTAAGAAGCATTTGAACACTACTGCTACGATACGCAGACATCTGCAAACGCTATTTCCTAGCGAGGAAGTGTCACATTCACATTCAATTGAAGTGTAGACGAGGGATACATAACACTTCGCAAATCATATTATATCTTACCATGAAACATAGAAATGAGATGCGATATCGCGTTTTAAGAAGCATTAGAACTCTGTTGCTACGATACGTATACATCTGCAAACGCTATTTCCTTGCAAGGAAGTGTCGCATTTACATTCATTTGAATCGTAGACGAGGAATGCATAACACTTCGCAAACCATGTTATATCTTACCATGAAACATAGAAATGAGATGCGATATCGCGTTTTAAGAATCATATGAACTCTATTGCTACGATACGTAGACATCTGCAATCGCTATTTCCTTGCAAGGAAGTGTCGCATTTACATTCATTTGAAGTGTAGACGAGGGATACATAACACTTCGCAAATCATATTATATCTTACCATGAAACATAGAAATGAGATGCGATATCTCGTTTTAAGAAGCATTTGAACTCTATTGCTTCGATGCGTAGACATCTGCAAACGCTATTTCCTTGCAAGGAAGTGTCGCATTTACATTCATTTGAAGTGTAGACGAGGAATACATGACACTTCGCAAATCATATTATATCTTACCATGAAACGTAGAAATGAGGTGCAGTATAGCGTTTTAAGAATCATAAGAACTCTATTGCTACGATACGTAGACGTCTGCAAACGCTATTTCCTTGCAAGGAAGTGTCGCTTTTACATTCGTTTGAAGTGTAGGCGAGGAATACATGACACTTCGCAATTCATATTATATCTTATCATGAAACATAGAAATGAGATTCGATATCGCGTTTTAAGAAGCATTAGAAAGCTATTGCTACGATACGTAGACATCTGCAAACGCTACTTCCTAGCGAGGAAGTATCGCATTCACATTCATTTGAAGTGTAGACGAGGAATACATGACACTTCGCAAATCATATTATATCTTACCATGAAACATAGACATGAGATGCGATATCGCGTTTTAAGAATCATAAGAACTCTATTGCTACGATACGTAGACATCTGCAAACGCTATTTCCTAGCGAGGAAGTATCGCATTCACATTCATTTGAAGTGTAGACGAGGAATACATAACACTTCGCAAACCATGTTATATCTTACCATGAAACATAGAAATGAGATGCGATATCGCGTTTTAAGAATCATATGAACTCTATTGCTACGATACGTAGACATCTGCAATCGCTATTTCCTTGCAAGGAAGTGTCGCATTTACATTCATTTGAAGTGTAGACGAGGGATACATAACACTTCGCAAATCATATTATATCTTACCATGAAACATAGAAATGAGATGCGATATATCGTTTTAAGAAGCATTTGAACTCTATTGCTTCGATAGGTAGACATTTGCAAACGCTATTTCCTTGCAAGGAAGTGTCGCATTCACATTCATTTTATGTGTAGACGAGGAATACATAACACTTCGCAAATCATATTATATCTTACCATGAAACATAGAAATGAGATGAGATATCGCGTTCTAAGAAGCATTAGATCACTACTGCTTCGATACGTAGACATCTGCAAACGCTATTTCTTTGCAAGGAAGTGTCGCATTTACATTCATTTGAAGTGTAGACGAGGAATACATGACACTTCGCAAATCATATTATATCTTACCATGAAACATAGAAATGAGATGCGATATCGCGTTTTACGAAGCATTAGAACTCTATTGCTACGATACCTAGACATCTACAGACGCTATTCCCTAGCAAGGAAGTGTCGCATTTACATTCATTTGAAGTGTAAACGAGGAATACATAACACTTCGCAAATCATCATATATCTTACCATGAAACATAGAAATGATATGCGATATCGCGTTTTAAGAAGCATTAGAACTCTATTGCTACGATACCTAGACATCTGCAGACGCTATTTTGTAGCAAGGAAGTTTCGCATTTACATTCATTTGAAGTGTAGACGAGGAATACATGACACTTCGCAAATCATATTATATCTTACCATGATAAATAGAAATGAGATGCGGTCTCGCGTTTTAAGAAGCATTAGAAATCTATTGCTACGATACGTAGATATCTGCAAACGCTATTTCCTAGCGAGAAAGTGTCGCATTCACATTCATTTGAAGTGTAGACGAGGAATACATAACACTTCGCAAATCATATTATATCTTACCATGAAACATAGAAATGAGATGCGATATCGCTGTGACGTCAGGCGTACCGCCTGCCACCCTCCGGCGTCAACCTCTTCTCCAGCGGCATCCGTATCCAGAGCCCCTGTACGCGGGCCACCCGCCGACACGCCGCTCCAGTATTCAGAGACGACGATACGAGAGAGAGGAAGGGTACTCGACACACGTCAGGGAAGACCTCACCCCACGTTACGGGGGCGAGGAGCACCACACCACGTACCGCATCGAGTCACCGGCGATCACGCACCCGTACACCCTCTTCTCGTATATGCGATCATAGTATAAGTACACTACTCATTTCTGTACATACACCACAACACACATCTAGATTTAAATACATACATGTACATACGCCGCCTAGTCGTTACGCTAGAGATAAGTTGCGATGCGCTCGCGCGCGCACTCGACGCTCGCGGCTCACGCTCAACGCGGGCCGCTCCCCACTCCGACCGGCCGCCCCACCGCTAGGGCCGAGCGGCTGCCCTACTCCAACCGTCCGCCCCACCGCGAGGGCCCAGCGACTCGCGCGCCGCGCGACCCGAGGAGGTCGCGGATGCGAGATCTGATAAACACTTCTAATCGCGCCTCCGAACGAGACACATCTAGTCTCGACTCCGAACCGAGGAGTTCTCTCCGACTCGAGCAATTGGCTCATAAGCAACGAGCTACCAGCTCAATGCCTTCGTCCCTATCTCATCTCCGTTAGCGGAGTCCGTAACGTAACTTAGTCCATTTCAATTTCTTGTTATAATCTTAGTTTAATAACTTAGAATTAGTCAAGTGTAGTAACATAGGGAAGTTTAAAGAATATACGTAGTTTATACCAGATACAAATCTTCTTTATTTCAATTACAAGTTCCTCAACTCAATTCCACGGGTACGCTCGCGAATATTACACGTTTCTACAATTCATCTGCGATAGTCCTGAAGGTAGACAGCTAGAGCGAACCAACGCTTAGCCGCTCTTTCTTCAGTCCTGCCGTAATCGAGCATCTTGCGCCCAGGTTGACACTGTACCGCTAGAGCGAACCAGCGCTTAGCCGTGCCGTTATCTTCCAAAGTACAAGTGCTCTTGATGAACTTCGAGACTCCGAAAAAGCGTACACGACGCGCGGGGAGGAAGGAGTTCATGCGTCGTCTGATTCGCGAATACGTGGGCAGTGTTCCTGGATACATCGATCTCTGCACTCGAGTTCCTGTTCCTGCGAAGGATACCTTTTCCGCCGTCCGGCCCGTTCGTGCCCAGGATCGTCCTGTCCCAGCGCCCGTACCCGCCAGCCAGGGTCAGCCCGTCTGGAAACTCATCCCTGTGACCGTACAACCGTTCCAGCCGTACGCCGCAGCAATACCGGTCACGGATCCAAGGCGTTCTCGATACCTGGAACGAGAGTCACAGCGGTAAAATCAAGACATCGAAAGGTAAGTGCCGCGTTAAATATTCGGTAATTAGAGTCCAGAACGCCAACGAACCCGGTCCAGGCGCAATTCGCGTTTGTTTCGGGAACGGCTACGACGTCGTGTCATAGTTTCGAGTGAAATCACACCCCGGGACGTGACACGAAAGTTATTTTTGGTGACAGCGGTGGGATAGCCACGCGTTCTCTCCGGAAATTCCGCCGAAAGAGTCCGCGAAACTAGCCATGGCGACACGGACACCACCGACTAAGACGCGCCAGCAAGCACAAAAGGCCGCCGCGATGCTTGATACCGATCGCGACAAACGCACGAGTAGAGCACTCGATTTTCAAGACGCTCTCGCCGAGCCAATTTCTCGCACCGCGCAACCCAGCACATCCGCGAAACCCGCAGACGCGTCCGATTCAAATAACGCCGCGTTACTTCTGCAGGTAGAAATGTTGCGTCGCGAGATAGAAGCAATTCGCCGAACACCGGACCTAGCACGCGATGATACCGTATCTTTAGATGTTCCGCGAATAGACCCACTTTCTGTTAATAATTCAAGCGCCAATTTCAATGCGCACGGCTCGCAGCACGACGAGCTATCGCTCAAACAGGCGCTTGAAGCCGTTCCAAGCTTCGACGGGCAGAATATTCCAATTCTCCAATTCACGCGCGCTTGTAAACGAGCATACGAGCTCATACCTAACGGTTGCGAGCGAACATTCACGCGTTTGCTGAAGGGAAAACTTAAGGGCCGCGCCTACGCCGCATTAGAGGACGAACCGTGCGAGACGATACTCGAGTTAACCGACGTCCTTCGTAGCTCATTTGGAACCGTGAAATCCGCAGAACATTATCGGGGCGAGCTTACAAACATATACATGCGCGCTCACGAACACATTCTGGATTATATCAGCCGGGTGAAAGACTTAAGGACCGCGATAATTGACTGTGACAGACTCAATGGGCGAGACCCTCAGGAATCCCTCGAAAACGTAAACGCTTTCACCTCGCAGTGCTTTAGAGACGGCTTAATCCCGGAAATAAGAATACAAATGCCGTTAGATTCGTACAGTACGTTACGACAAACTTTCGCCCGAGCACGGGATCTTTTTCAAATTCACGAGCGCGATTGTAATAGGCTCGGTAAAACGCGACCGCGAACAGAATCGCGTGAAAAACGCACGGAGATAATATGCAACAAATGCAATAATTCGGGGCATTACGCGACCGAGTGCAAACTCAGGTCATTCCCTCCGCAGCGATCGCATAACTATCGGGACGACTACCTGCGAACCAGGGACGCGCCAACTCCCGCTAAACGTCCAGTATACGACCAGCCGCGACAAATCGTGACCAGGGACGCGCCGAAGTTTTGCAGGTATTGCAAGAACTCGGGACACGACATCGACGAATGTCGCAAACGCCAGTATCAAAACACCGTAAACAGAAATTCGGGAAACGAAGGTGGCCTCTACACCCGCCGCGAGACAGGTCGCGAGGCCGAGCACCGCATCCGTTCTCTCGCGACGAACAATTCCGACGGGGAAACAAACGAAACGCCGCTGTAAATATCACGGGAAAAACCAGCACACCGAACGTAATTTTAAAAGCAGATCTCTTAGTTTCACCGACGCAGTTCATGATAGACACGGGAGCGGAGATAAATATCATTAAACGTTCGGCTCTCAAACCATCCGCGAGAATCGACGCTTCAGAAATCGTTGTTATAACGGGCGTAACCGATGGCAAAACCGCTACCCTAGGGACGGTAAACCTAGTCATCTACGACCGCGTTGTACCCTTCAACGTCGTCGAGGACAATTTCCCCCTCAAACCGAGCGGAATCCTCGGCTCGGGTTTTTGCAAAGACGCCGAAATTTCTTTCTTAAAAAATTTCATTAAATGGAACGGTCAAAAGATTCCATTCGAGGATAACGTAGAAGCAATCGACGAACCGTCGCCGCAAGCAGAAACTATTCCTCGTCTACCGTCGAAAAATAAACAAACGCCGCGAAAGGAACCTATTCCTCCTCCGCCGCCGCGTCCAGCGCGTAAGCCATCGCCTCCGCCGAAACGCGATGCTCCGCCGAAACTTAAAACCCGGACGGAGAAGAAACCCGCTTCTCCGAAGTCCGTGGATCGTATCTCGATTCCTCCGCGATCGAATATCGGGCTCAAAGTACGCGTAATCAATTCCGATCTCGCCGAAGGGATAATTCCGCGAATTGATATCGCTCCGGGTATTTTCTTCGGGAACGCACTGGTCAAAGTGATCCGAGGCAAAGCGATCACACGAATAATTAATTCGTCCGATCGTGCTGTCGAAATCGCGTTACCGGGAGTAATACTCGAGCCAACGCAAATTATGACTCCCCTCAACGAGGAGGAGAGTCCGTCGTTGTATCCGATTTTTTCCAAGTCTTCCAATTCCGCTGTTTCCGCCGCATCGACCGGCGCAACCCACAAAGGGGTAATCTCTGTTTCCAATTCAAATTCGACACCATTTTCGAAGCGCGAAACTCCTCCTTCGAGCTGCAAAATAGCGAACACGCAGCAAATTTCTTACGCACAGGCTGTTAAAAACAATGTAAAGCGGGTTCCAAAACGAGAATCACCGTTATCGCCGATGCCTGCCGATCTTTCGAAACCTAGACTAGACAGAATAATTAGTCTCCTCCGTCTCGACCACTTAAATTCAGAAGAGAGGGAACACGTCATTCGCCTCATACAAAACACGCAAGAGCTCTTTTATATCGAGGGTGATGAATTAGGGAAAACATCGGTAACCACACACAAAATTCCGACGGTTGACGACCGCCCGGTCAACGTGAAACAGTACCGTTTCCCCCCCGCGCATAAGGAGGAGATTCGACGCCAAGTCGAAAATTTTTTACAAAAGGGTGTCATCTCTCCATCCAAATCGCCATACAATTCGCCACTGTGGGTCGTGCCGAAGAAGCCCGACTCGTTAGGCAATAAGCAGTGGCGCGTCGTCATAGATTACCGCGCGCTCAACGAGAAATCCGTCGCCGATGCTTACCCCCTCCCTTGCATAACCGAGATTCTTGACCAACTCGGGAGTGCGAAGTACTTTAGTACGTTTGACCTCGCGAGCGGGTTCCACCAGATCCCTATGGAACCCGCCGATGCTCCCAAAACTGCCTTCTCTACGCCTCACGGGCATTATGAATTTAAGAGAATGCCTTTTGGTCTAAAAAACGCGCCCGCGACGTTCCAGCTCCTTATGGACAATGTCCTGTCCGGTCTTCAGGGAAATGAAATTTTCGTCTACCTGGATGACATTGTACTCTATGCCAGCTCTCTTCAGGAACATCGACTCAAATACGAAAAATTATCTCAAAGGCTCAAAGAAGCTAATTTGGTACTACAACCAGACAAATGCGAGTTCCTGAGGAGAGAAGTCAGCTATTTAGGACATATGATTAGCGAACATGGCGTAAAGCCGGACCCTGCAAAAATAAGCGCCGTCAAAAATTTTCCGCGCCCTCGAAATGCTAAACAAGTCAAACAATTCCTCGGGCTTGCGGGATACTATCGGCGATTCATCGCGAATTTTTCAAAAACTGCTAAACCGCTCACGAATCTATTAAAAAAGGACGCGCCCTTTGTATGGCGCAACGATCACGAAAATTCATTCGTTAAACTTCGGGACTGTCTATGCGAGGCACCGATACTGCAGTACCCAAATTTCAAACAGCCCTTCGTGATCACAACAGACGCATCCGCCGAAGCGATCGGCGCTATCCTAAGTCAAGGGCCCATAGGTCGCGACTTACCAATCGCGTACGCTTCGCGATTATTGAATACCGCGGAGAAAAACTACTCCACGATCGAGAAGGAGTGTCTGGCGATAGTCTACGCCGTCCACTACTTTCGGCCATACGTATACGGTAACCAATTCAAACTCGTTACCGACCATCGACCGTTAGTGTGGATGAACTCGGTCAAGGACCCGTCCAGTAGGTTAGTGCGATGGAGGCTCAAATTAGCGGAATTCGACTATGAAATGGTCTACAAAAGCGGTAAAACGAATCTTAATGCGGACGCACTGTCGCGAAATCCCATTCAAGTTTTCCCGCTATCCTATTCCGATAACTCAGAGGACGACATCTTTGAAGTCGCCCCGGAAATCCGCAAGAAATATGCCACTCCAGCGCCTCCTCCCACACCGATAACCTCGGGAACCGAATTACCGACACCGGACACTCCCTTCCTTACCAACACGTCATCATCCCCGCACGCCATTACCGACAGCACAGACATTTATACTCCCGCGCCAAATGAACACTTCAGGCGCGAACCCTTGTTCATGTTTAGCCGTGATGCATTGTCAACGCGACGAGACAACTTAGTTGTTTTCGTTACGCAATCGGGGCATCCGTATGACACGGGCGCCAAAGATTTAGAAAAAGCTGGCAAATTCCTTTCCAACAGAGACCTCGTTCTTACAAAAGCCAAAGTCGTAAGAATCGAAGATCAATTCCAGATCCAACTTCCAATCATTGAACACTCCAGCCGATCGATCGACTTCCAGACAGCAATTGAAACCTTCCGATCACTGTGCGACGTAACAATCGAACTCCAACTACAATCATTCAGCATCGCACAAACATTCCTTGACTCCTTATCCTGGTCCCGAATCCAAAAGATCCTTCAGGACCTCTTCTACGAGACGAACATCCAAATTACGGTCTGCCAGGGCCTGATTCAAACTCCATCGGTCGAGGACCGACTAAAAATAATCAGGGAAAATCACGACTCTCCTGTGGGTGGCCACAAGGGAGTAAATAAAACATATTCCCGTATTAGGCAAAAATACTTCTGGCCTAATATGAAAACTCAAATTCAGGAGTATATCGGCAGATGTAAAAGCTGCCAGACAGAGAAACTGGTCAGAGTTAAGACCAGACAACCTCTTACGTTAACCGACACACCTGGCAGAGCTTTCGATAAAATTTCGATGGATGTAATGGGTCCTCTCCCCGCAACTCCCGATGGCTTTACGAGCATACTCACAATCCAAGATCTCCTTACGAAATACTCAGTCGCCGTCCCACTCAAATCGACCACAGCAGTCGACATTGCGGACGCATTAATTAAAGAATTCATCTGCAAGTTCGGATGCCCGAAGGGCATACTAACAGATCAGGGCGCGAATTTTATAAACAGCTTGATCAAGGCCATAGCCATCAAGTTCCGCATCAAGCAATATAAATCCACCGCCTTCCATCCGCAAACCAATGGATCCGTCGAGAGATCACATCACGTCCTGGCCGAGTATCTGAAACATTACATAGAGTCGAGCAACGATTGGGAGAAATGGTTGCCATATGCAATGTTTTCTTATAACACAAGCGTGCACGAAGGCACGTTGTACACACCGCACGAATTAGTATTCGGCAGGATAGCCAGGACTCCGTCAGCCACTCCTTTTCAGGACAGCTCTGAAAATGAGAGTTATAACGATTATCTTATAGAACTGCACGAAAGAATCGCCAAATCCCAAGAGTTAGCTAAAGCCAACTTAGATAGCGCGAAACGTAAATCTAAGTATTATTACGACCGAAATATAAACGTCCAAAATTTCGAGGTAGGCCAATGGGTGTATCTTTTGAAAGAACCAAACAAGCATAAGTTTCAAGCGCAATACACCGGCCCGTACAGAATCCTAGAAATTTTGGGCAATTGCAATGTCAAATTAAATGTTAAAGGGCGCCATAAGATTGTTCATACGAACAAGATTAAATTGTGTAAGCGAATGCGTAGTATGCACAGAGTGAGCATGAATGAGAGAACAGTGACAAGAACTGAAAGTAAACTCAGTGAGTGCAGTGCTATGCGAACGAACACTATAAGTGAAAGTGACGAAAGTTCCTCCACCGCAGAGGAAACCCGTATACAAGGCCCAGCATCCGAACGTCTTCGCCAAGACGAAACAGGAGAGAGCACGCAGTTCCTACAGCAATCCGTCGCCAGAATCCAGAAACGGCCCCAGCATCCCGACGTCCATGGACCAGACAAGAGATCTCGGCATGACCGAGATTCTTTTCCCAAGGGGGGTGGTGTGACGTCAGGCGTACCGCCTGCCACCCTCCGGCGTCAACCTCTTCTCCAGCGGCATCCGTATCCAGAGCCCCTGTACGCGGACCACCCGCCGACACGCCGCTCCAGTATTCAGAGACGACGATACGAGAGAGAGGAAGGGTACTCGACACACGTCAGGGAAGACCTCACCCCACGTTACGAGGGCGAGGAGCACCACACCACGTACCGCATCGAGTCACCGGCGATCACGCACCCGTACACCCTCTTCTCGTATATGCGATCATAGTATAAGTACACTACTCATTTCTGTACATACACCACAACACACATCTAGATTTAAATACATACATGTACATACGCCGCCTAGTCGTTACGCTAGAGATAAGTTGCGATGCGCTCGCGCGCGCACTCGACGCTCGCGGCTCACGCTCAACGCGGGCCGCTCCCCACTCCGACCGGCCGCCCCACCGCTAGGGCCGAGCGGCTGCCCTACTCCAACCGTCCGCCCCACCGCGAGGGCCCAGCGACTCGCGCGCCGCGCGACCCGAGGAGGTCGCGGATGCGAGATCTGATAGACACTTCTAATCGCGCCTCCGAACGAGACACATCTAGTCTCGACTCCGAACCGAGGAGTTCTCTCCGACTCGAGCAATTGGCTCATAAGCAACGAGCTACCAGCTCAATGCCTTCGTCTCTATCTCATCTCCGTTAGCGGAGTCCGTAACGTAACTTAGTCCATTTCAATTTCTTGTTATAATCTTAGTTTAATAACTTAGAATTAGTCAAGTGTAGTAACATAGGGAAGTTTAAAGAATATACGTAGTTTATACCAGATACAAATCTTCTTTATTTCAATTACAAGTTCCTCAACTCAATTCCACGGGTACGCTCGCGAATATTACACGTTTATACAATTCATCTGCGATAGTCCTGAAGGTAGACAGCTAGAGCGAACCAACGCTTAGCCGTTCTTTCTTCAGTCCTGCCGTAATCGAGCATCTTGCGCCCAGGTTGACACTGTACCGCTAGAGCGAACCAGCGCTTAGCCGTGCCGTTATCTTCCGAAGTACCAGTGCTCTTGATGAACTTCGAGACTCCGAAAAAGCGTACACGACGCGCGGGGAGGAAGGAGTTCATGCGTCGTCTGATTCGCGAATACGTGGGCAGTGTTCCTGGATACATCGATCTCTGCACTCGAGTTCCTGTTCCTGCGAAGGATACCTTTTCCGCCGTCCGGCTCGTTCGTGCCCAGGATCGTCCTGTCCCAGCGCCCGTACCCGCCAGCCAGGGTCAGCCCGTCTGGAAACTCATCCCTGTGACCGTACAACCGTTCCAGCCGTACGCCGCAGCAATACCGGTCACGGATCCAAGGCGCTCTCGATACCTGGAACGAGAGTCACAGCGGTAAAATCAAGACATCGAAAGGTAAGTGCCGCGTTAAATATTCGGTAATTAGAGTCCAGAACGCCAACGAACCCGGTCCAGGCGCAATTCGCGTTCGTTTCGGGAACGGCTACGACGTCGTGTCATAGTTTCGAGTGAAATCACACCCCGGGACGTGACATTATATCTTACCATGAAACATAGAAATGAGATGCGATATCGCGTTTTAAGAATCATAAGAACTCTATTGCTACGATACGTAGACATCTGCAAACGCTATTTCCTAGCAACGAAGTGTCGCATTTACATCCATTTGAATCGAAGACGAGGAATGCATAAAACTTCGTAATGAATATTATATCTTACCATGAAACATAGAAATGAGATGCGATATCGCGTTTTAAGTAGCATTAGAACACTATTGCTACGATAGGTAGACATTTGCAAACGCTATTTCCTAGCAACGAAGTGTCGCATTTACATTCATTTGAATCGTAGACGAGGAATGCATAAAACTTCGTAATGAATATTATATCTTACCATGAAACATAGAAATGAGATGCGATATCGCGTTTTAAGAAGCATTAGAAATCTATTGCTACGATACGTAGACATCTGCAAACGCTATTTCCTAGCAAGGATGTGTCGCATTTACATTCATTTGAAGTGTAGACGAGGAATGCATAAAACTTCGCAATGAATATTATATCTTATCATGAAACATAGCAATGAGATGCGATATCGCGTTTTAAGAAGCATTAGAACTCTATTGCTACGATAGGTAGACATCTGCAAACTCTATTTCCTTACAAGGAAGTGTCGCATTTACATTCATTTGATGTGTAGAGGAGGAATACATAACACTACGCAAATAATATTATATCTTACCATGAAACATAGAAATGAGATGCGATATCGCGTTTTAAGAAGCATAAGAACTCTATTGCTACGATACGTATACATCTGCAAACGCTATTTCCTTGCAAGGAAGTGTCGCATTTACATTCATTTGAATCGTAGACGAGGAATACATGACACTTCGCAAATCATATTATATCTTACCATGAAACATAGAAATGAGATGCGATATCGAGTTTTAAGAATCATAAGAACTCTATTGCTACGATACGTAGACATCTGCAAACGCTATTTCCTAGCAAGGATGTGTCGCATTTACATTCATTTGAAGTGTAGACGAGGAATGCATAACACTTCGCAATGAATATTATATCTTATCATGAAACATAGCAATGAGATGCGATATCGCGTTTTAAGAAGCATTAGAACTCTATTGCTACGATAGGTAGACATCTGCAAACTCTATTTCCTTACAAGGAAGTGTCGCATTTACATTCATTTGATGTGTAGAGGAGGAATACATAACACTACGCAAATCATATTATATCTTACCATGAAACATAGAAATGAGATGCGATATCGCGTTTTAAGAAGCATAAGAACTCTATTGCTACGATACGTATACATCTGCAAACGCTATTTCCTTGCAAGGAAGTGTCGCATTTACATTCATTTGAATCGTAGACGAGGAATACATGACACTTCGCAAATCATATTATATCTTACCATGAAATATAGAAATGAGATACAATATAGCGTTCTAAGAATCATAAGAACTCTGTTGCTACGATACGTAGACATCTGCAAACGCTATTTCCTTGCAAGGAAGTGTCGCATTTACATTCATTTGAATCGTAGACGACGAATGCATAACACTTCGCAATGAATATTATATCTTATCATGAAACATAGATATGAGATGCAATATCTCGTTTTAAGAAGCATTTGAACACTACTGCTACGATACGCAGACATCTGCAAACGCTATTTCCTAGCGAGGAAGTGTCACATTCACATTCATTTGAAGTGTAGACGAGGGATACATAACACTTCGCAAATCATATTATATCTTACCATGAAACATAGAAATGAGATGCGATATCGCGTTTTAAGAAGCATTAGAACTCTATTGCTACGATACGTAGACATTTGCAAACGCTATTTCCTTGCAAGGAAGTGTCGCATTTACATTCATTTGAATCGTAGACGAGGAATGCATAACAATTCGCAATGAATATTATATCTTATCATGAAACTTAGATATGTGATGCTATATCTCGTTTTAAGAAGCATTTGAACTCTATTGCTACGATACGTAGACATCTGCAAACGCTATTTCCTAGCAAGGAAGTGTCGCATTTACATTCATTTGAAGTGTAGACGAGGAATACATGACACTTCGCAAATCATATTATATCTTACCATGAAACGTAGAAATGAGATGCAATATAGCGTTTTAAGAATCATAAGAACTCTATTGCTACGATACGTAGACGTCTGCAAACGCTATTTCCTTGCAAGGAAGTGTCGCATTTACATTCATTTGAAGAGTAGACGAGGAATACATGATACTTCGCAAATCATATTATATCTTACCATGAAACATAGAGATGGGATGCGATATCGCGTTTTAAGAAGCATTTGAACTCTATTGCTTCGATACGTAGACATCTGCAAACGCTATTTCCTTGCAAGGAAGTGTCGCATTTACATTCATTTGATGTGTAGACGAGGAATACATGACACTTCGCAAATCATATTACATCTTACCATGAAACATAGAAATGAGATGCGATATCGCGTTTTAAGAATCATAAGAACTCTATTGCTACGATACGTAGACATCTGCAAACGCTATTTCCTTGCAGGGAAGTGTCGCATTTACATTCATTTGAATCGTAGACGAGGAATGCATAACACTTCGCAATGAATATTATATCTTATCATGAAACATAGATGTGAGATGCAATATCTCGTTTTAAGAAGCATTAGAACTCTATTGCTACGATACCTAGACATCTGCAGACGCTATTTCCTAGCAAGGAAGTGTCGCATTTACATTCATTTGAAGTGTAGACGAGGAATACATGACACTTCGCAAATCATATTATATCTTACCATGAAACATAGAAATGAGATGCGATATCGCGTTTTATGAAGCATTAGAACTCTATTGCTACGATACGTAGACATCTGCAAACGCTATTTCCTAGCGAGAAAGTGTCGCATTCACATTCATTTGAATCGTAGACGAGGAATACATGATACTTCGCAAATCGTATTATATCTTACCATGATACATAGAAATGAGATGCGATATCGCGTTTTAAGAATCATAAGAACTCTATTGCTACGATACGTAGACATCTGCAAACGCTATTTCCTTGCAAGGAAGTGTCGCATTTACATTCATTTCAATCGTAGACGAGGAATGCATAACACTTCGCAAATCATATTACATCTTACCATGAAACATAGAAATGAGATGCGATATCGAGTTTTAAGAAGCATTAGAACTCTATTGCTACGATACCTAGACATCTGCAGACGCTATATCCTAGCAAGGAAGTGTCGCATTTACATTCATTTGAAGTGTAGACGAGGAATACATAACACTTCGCAAATCATGCTATACCTTACCATGAAACATAGAAATGAGATGCGATATCGCGTTTTAAGAATCATAAGAACTCTATTGCTACGATACGTAGACATCTGCAAACGCTATTTCCTTGCAAGGAAGTGTCGCATTTACATTCATTTGAATCGTAGACGAGGAATGCATAACACTTCGCAAATCATATTACATCTTACCTTGAAACATAGAAATGAGATGCGATATCGAGTTTTAAGAAGCATTAGAACTCTATTGCTACGATACCTAGACATCTGCAGACGCTATTTCCTAGCAAGGAAGTGTCGCATTTACATTCATTTGGAGTGTAGACGAGGAATACATGACACTTCGCAAATCATATTATATCTTACCATGAAACATAGAAATGAGATGCGATATCGCGTTTTAAGAAGCATCAGAAATCCATTGCTACGATACGTAGACATCTGCAAACGCTATTTCCTAGCGAGAAAGTGTCGCATTCACATTCATTTGAATCGTAGACGAGGAATACATGATACTTCGCATATCATATTATATCTTACCATGATACATAGAAATGAGATGCGATATCGCGTTTTAAGAATCATAAGAACTCTATTGCTACGATACCTAGACATCTGCAAACGCTATATCCTTGCAAGGAAGTGTCGCATTTACATTCATTTGAATCGTAGACGAGGAATGCATAACACTTCGCAAATCATATTACATCTTACCATGAAACATAGAAATGAGATGCGATATCGCGTTTTAAGAATCATAAGAACTCTATTGCTACGATACGTAGACATCTGCAAACGCTATTTCCTTGCAAGGAAGTGTCGCATTTACATTCATTTGAAGTGTAGACGATGAATACATAACACTTCGCAAATCATGTTATACCTTACCATGAAACATAGAAATGAGGTGCGATATCGCGTTTTAAGAATCACAAGAACTCTATTGCTACGATACGTAGACATCTGCAAACGCTATTTCCTTGCAAGGAAGTGTCGCATTTAAATTCATTTGAAGTGTAGACGATGAATACATAACACTTCGCAAATCATGTTATACCTTACCATGAAACATAGAAATGAGATGCGATATCGCGTTTTAAGAATCATAAGAACTCTATTGCTACGATACGTAGATATCTGCAAACGCTATTTCCTTGCTGGGAAGTGTCGCATTTACATTCATTTGAATCGTAGACGTGGAATGCATAACACTTCGCAATGAATATTATATCTTATCATGAAACATAGATATGAGATGCAATATCGCGTTTTAAGAAGCATTAGAACTCTATTGCTACGATACCTAGACATCTGCAGACGCTATATCCTAGCAAGGAAGTGTCGCATTTACATTCATTTGAAGTGTAGACGAGGAATACATGACACTTCGCAAATCATATTATATCTTACCATGAAACATAGAAATGAGATGCGATATCGCGTTTTATGAAGCATTAGAACACTATTGCTACGATACGTAGACATCTGCAAACGCTATTTCCTAGCGAGAAAGTGTCGCATTCACATTCATTTGAATCGTAGGCGAGGAATACATGACACTTCGCAAATCATATTATATCTTACCATGAAACATAGAAATGAGATGCGATATCGCGTTTTATGAAGCATTAGAACACTATTGCTACGATACCTAGACATCTGCAGACGCTATTTCCTAGCAAGGAAGTGTCGCATTTACATTCATTTGAAGTGTAGACGAGGAATACATAACACTTCGCAAACCATGTTATACCTTACCATGAAACATAGAAATGAGATGCGATATCGCGTTTTAAGAAACATAAGAACTCTATTGCTACGATACTTAGACATCTGCAAACGCTATTTCCTTGCAAGGAAGTGTCGCATTTACATTCATTTGAATCGTAGACGAGGAATGCATAACACTTCGCAAATCATATTACATCTTACCATGAAACATAGAAATGTGATGCGATATCGAGTTTTAAGAAGCATTAGAACTCTATTGCTACGATACATAGACACCTGCAGACGCTATTTCCTAGCAAGGAAGTGTCGCATTTACATTCATTTGAAGTGTAGACGAGGAATACATAACACTTCGCAAATCATGTTATACCTTACCATGAAACATAGAAATGAGATGCGATATCGCGTTTTAAGAATCATAAGAACTCTATTGCTACGATACGTAGACATCTGCAAACGCTATTTCCTTGCAAGGAAGTGTCGCATTTACATTCATTTGAATCGTAGACGAGGAATGCATAACACTTCGCAAATCATATTACATCTTACCTTGAAACATAGAAATGAGATGCGATATCGAGTTTTAAGAAGCATTAGAAATCTATTGCTACGATACCTAGACATCTGCAGACGCTATTTCCTAGCAAGGAAGTGTCGCATTTACATTCATTTGAAGTGTAGACGAGGAATACATAACACTTCGCAAATCATGTTATACCTTACCATGAAACATAGAAATGAGATGCGATATCGCGTTTTAAGAATCATAAGAACTCTATTGCTACGATACGTAGACATCTGCAAACGCTATTTCCTTGCAAGGAAGTGTCGCATTTACATTCATTTGAAGTGTAGACGATGAATACATAACACTTCGCAAATCATGTTATACCTTACCATGAAACATAGAAATGAGATGCGATATCGCGTTTTAAGAATCATAAGAACTCTATTGCTACGATACGTAGACATCTGCAAACGCTATTTCCTTGCAAGGAAGTGTCGCGTTTACATTCATTTGAATCGTAGACGAGGAATGCATAACACTTCGCAAATTATATTACATCTTACCATGAAACATAGAAATGAGATGCGATATCGAGTTTTAAGAAGCATTAGAACTCTATTGCTACGATACCTAGACATCTGCAGACGCTATTTCCTAGCAAGTACGTGTCGCATTTACATTCATTTGAAGTGTAGACGAGGAATACATGACACTTCGCAAATCATATTATATCTTACCATGAAACATAGAAATGAGATGCGATATCGCGTTTTAAGAATCACAAGAACTCTATTGCTACGATACCTAGACATCTGCAGACGCTGTTTCCTAGCAAGGAAGTGTCGCATTTACATTCATTTGAAGTGTAGACGAGGAATACATGACACTTCGCAAATCATATTATATGTACCATGATACATAGAAATGAGATGCGATATCGCGTTTTAAGAAGCATTAGAAATCTATTGCTACGATACGTAGACATCTGCAAACGCTATTTCCTAGCGAGAAAGTGTCGCATTCACATTCATTTGAAGTGTAGACGAGGAATACATAACACTTCGCAAATCATATTATACCTTACCATGAAACATAGAAATGAGATGCGATATCGCGTTTTAAGAATCATAAGAACTCTATTGCTACGATACGTAGACATCTGCAAACGCTATTTCCTTGCAAGGAAGTGTCGCATTTACATTCATTTGAAGTGTAGACGATGAATACATAACACTTCGCAAATCATGTTATACCTTACCATGAAACATAGAAATGAGATGCGATATCGCGTTTTAAGAATCATAAGAACTCTATTGCTACGATACGTAGACATCTGCAAACGCTATTTCCTTGGAAGGAAGTGTCGCGTTTACATTCATTTGAATCGTAGACGAGGAATGCATAACACTTCGCAAATTATATTACATCTTACCATGAAACATAGAAATGAGATGCGATATCGAGTTTTAAGAAGCATTAGAACTCTATTGCTACGATACCTAGACATCTGCAGACGCTATTTCCTAGCAAGGACGCGTCGCATTTACATTCATTTGAAGTGTAGACGAGGAATACATGACACTTCGCAAATCATATTATATCTTACCATGAAACATAGAAATGAGATGCGATATCGCGTTTTAAGAATCACAAGAACTCTATTGCTACGATACCTAGACATCTGCAGACGCTGTTTCCTAGCAAGGAAGTGTCGCATTTACATTCATTTGAAGTGTAGACGAGGAATACATGACACTTCGCAAATCATATTATATGTACCATGATACATAGAAATGAGATGCGATATCGCGTTTTAAGAAGCATTAGAAATCTATTGCTACGATACGTAGACATCTGCAAACGCTATTTCCTAGCGAGAAAGTGTCGCATTCACATTCATTTGAAGTGTAGGCGAGGAATACATAACACTTCGCAAATCATATTATACCTTACCATGAAACATAGAAATGAGATGCGATATCGCGTTTTAAGAATCATAAGAACTCTATTGCTACGATACGTAGACATCTGCAAACGCTATTTCCTTGCAAGGAAGTGTCGCATTTACATTCATTTGAAGTGTAGACGATGAATACATAACACTTCGCAAATCATGTTATACCTTACCATGAAACATAGAAATGAGGTGCGATATCGCGTTTTAGGAATCACAAGAACTCTATTGCTACGATACGTAGACATCTGCAAACGCTATTTCCTTGCAAGGAAGTGTCGCATTTACATTCATTTGAAGTGTAGACGAGGAATGCATAACACTTCGCAATGAATATTATATCTTATCATGAAACATAGCAATGAGATGCGATATCGCGTTTTAAGAAGCATTAGAACTCTATTGCTACGATAGGTAGACATCTGCAAACTCTATTTCCTTACAAGGAAGTGTCGCATTTACATTCATTTGATGTGTAGAGGAGGAATACATAACACTACGCAAATCATATTATATCTTACCATGAAACATAGAAATGAGATGCGATATCGCGTTTTAAGAAGCATAAGAACTCTATTGCTACGATACGTATACATCTGCAAACGCTATTTCCTTGCAAGGAAGTGTCGCATTTACATTCATTTGAATCGTAGACGAGGAATACATGACACTTCGCAAATCATATTATATCTTACCATGAAATATAGAAATGAGATACAATATAGCGTTCTAAGAATCATAAGAACTCTGTTGCTACGATACGTAGACATCTGCAAACGCTATTTCCTTGCAAGGAAGTGTCGCATTTACATTCATTTGAATCGTAGACGACGAATGCATAACACTTCGCAATGAATATTATATCTTATCATGAAACATAGATATGAGATGCAATATCTCGTTTTAAGAAGCATTTGAACACTACTGCTACGATACGCAGACATCTGCAAACGCTATTTCCTAGCGAGGAAGTGTCACATTCACATTCATTTGAAGTGTAGACGAGGGATACATAACACTTCGCAAATCATATTATATCTTACCATGAAACATAGAAATGAGATGCGATATCGCGTTTTAAGAAGCATTAGAACTCTATTGCTACGATACGTAGACATTTGCAAACGCTATTTCCTTGCAAGGAAGTGTCGCATTTACATTCATTTGAATCGTAGACGAGGAATGCATAACAATTCGCAATGAATATTATATCTTATCATGAAACTTAGATATGTGATGCTATATCTCGTTTTAAGAAGCATTTGAACTCTATTGCTACGATACGTAGACATCTGCAAACGCTATTTCCTAGCAAGGAAGTGTCGCATTTACATTCATTTGAAGTGTAGACGAGGAATACATGACACTTCGCAAATCATATTATATCTTACCATGAAACGTAGAAATGAGATGCAATATAGCGTTTTAAGAATCATAAGAACTCTATTGCTACGATACGTAGACGTCTGCAAACGCTATTTCCTTGCAAGGAAGTGTCGCATTTACATTCATTTGAAGAGTAGACGAGGAATACATGATACTTCGCAAATCATATTATATCTTACCATGAAACATAGAGATGGGATGCGATATCGCGTTTTAAGAAGCATTTGAACTCTATTGCTTCGATACGTAGACATCTGCAAACGCTATTTCCTTGCAAGGAAGTGTCGCATTTACATTCATTTGATGTGTAGACGAGGAATACATGACACTTCGCAAATCATATTACATCTTACCATGAAACATAGAAATGAGATGCGATATCGCGTTTTAAGAATCATAAGAACTCTATTGCTACGATACGTAGACATCTGCAAACGCTATTTCCTTGCAGGGAAGTGTCGCATTTACATTCATTTGAATCGTAGACGAGGAATGCATAACACTTCGCAATGAATATTATATCTTATCATGAAACATAGATGTGAGATGCAATATCTCGTTTTAAGAAGCATTAGAACTCTATTGCTACGATACCTAGACATCTGCAGACGCTACTTCCTAGCAAGGAAGTGTCGCATTTACATTCATTTGAAGTGTAGACGAGGAATACATGACACTTCGCAAATCATATTATATCTTACCATGAAACATAGAAATGAGATGCGATATCGCGTTTTATGAAGCATTAGAACTCTATTGCTACGATACGTAGACATCTGCAAACGCTATTTCCTAGCGAGAAAGTGTCGCATTCACATTCATTTGAATCGTAGACGAGGAATACATGATACTTCGCAAATCGTATTATATCTTACCATGATACATAGAAATGAGATGCGATATCGCGTTTTAAGAATCATAAGAACTCTATTGCTACGATACGTAGACATCTGCAAACGCTATTTCCTTGCAAGGAAGTGTCGCATTTACATTCATTTCAATCGTAGACGAGGAATGCATAACACTTCGCAAATCATATTACATCTTACCATGAAACATAGAAATGAGATGCGATATCGAGTTTTAAGAAGCATTAGAACTCTATTGCTACGATACCTAGACATCTGCAGACGCTATATCCTAGCAAGGAAGTGTCGCATTTACATTCATTTGAAGTGTAGACGAGGAATACATAACACTTCGCAAATCATGCTATACCTTACCATGAAACATAGAAATGAGATGCGATATCGCGTTTTAAGAATCATAAGAACTCTATTGCTACGATACGTAGACATCTGCAAACGCTATTTCCTTGCAAGGAAGTGTCGCATTTACATTCATTTGAATCGTAGACGAGGAATGCATAACACTTCGCAAATCATATTACATCTTACCTTGAAACATAGAAATGAGATGCGATATCGAGTTTTAAGAAGCATTAGAACTCTATTGCTACGATACCTAGACATCTGCAGACGCTATTTCCTAGCAAGGAAGTGTCGCATTTACATTCATTTGGAGTGTAGACGAGGAATACATGACACTTCGCAAATCATATTATATCTTACCATGAAACATAGAAATGAGATGCGATATCGCGTTTTAAGAAGCATCAGAAATCCATTGCTACGATACGTAGACATCTGCAAACGCTATTTCCTAGCGAGAAAGTGTCGCATTCACATTCATTTGAATCGTAGACGAGGAATACATGATACTTCGCATATCATATTATATCTTACCATGATACATAGAAATGAGATGCGATATCGCGTTTTGAGAATCATAAGAACTCTATTGCTACGATACCTAGACATCTGCAAACGCTATTTCCTTGCAAGGAAGTGTCGCATTTACATTCATTTGAATCGTAGACGAGGAATGCATAACACTTCGCAAATCATATTACATCTTACCATGAAACATAGAAATGAGATGCGATATCGCGTTTTAAGAATCATAAGAACTCTATTGCTACGATACGTAGACATCTGCAAACGCTATTTCCTTGCAAGGAAGTGTCGCATTTACATTCATTTGAAGTGTAGACGATGAATACATAACACTTCGCAAATCATGTTATACCTTACCATGAAACATAGAAATGAGATGCGATATCGCGTTTTAAGAATCATAAGAACTCTATTGCTACGATACGTAGACATCTGCAAACGCTATTTCCTTGCAAGGAAGTGTCGCGTTTACATTCATTTGAATCGTAGACGAGGAATGCATAACACTTCGCAAATCATATTACATCTTACCATGAAACATAGAAATGAGATGCGATATCGAGTTTTAAGAAGCATTAGAACTCTATTGCTACGATACCTAGACATCTGCAGACGCTATTTCCTAGCAAGGACGTGTCGCATTTACATTCATTTGAAGTGTAGACGAGGAATACATGACACTTCGCAAATCATATTATATCTTACCATGAAACATAGAAATGAGATGCGATATCGCGTTTTAAGAATCACAAGAACTCTATTGCTACGATACCTAGACATCTGCAGACGCTGTTTCCTAGCAATAAAGTGTCGCATTTACATTCATTTGAAGTGTAGACGAGGAATACATGACACTTCGCAAATCATATTATATGTACCATGATACATAGAAATGAGATGCGATATCGCGTTTTAAGAAGCATTAGAAATCTATTGCTACGATACGTAGACATCTGCAAACGCTATTTCCTAGCGAGAAAGTGTCGCATTCACATTCATTTGAAGTGTAGACGAGGAATACATAACACTTCGCAAATCATATTATACCTTACCATGAAACATAGAAATGAGATGCGATATCGCGTTTTAAGAATCATAAGAACTCTATTGCTACGATACGTAGACATCTGCAAACGCTATTTCCTTGCAAGGAAGTGTCGCATTTACATTCATTTGAAGTGTAGACGATGAATACATAACACTTCGCAAATCATGCTATACCTTACCATGAAACATAGAAATGAGATGCGATATCGCGTTTTAAGAATCATAAGAACTCTATTGCTACGATACGTAGACATCTGCAAACGCTATTTCCTTGCAAGGAAGTGTCGCATTTACATTCATTTGAATCGTAGACGAGGAATGCATAACACTTCGCAAATCATATTACATCTTACCTTGAAACATAGAAATGAGATGCGATATCGAGTTTTAAGAAGCATTAGAACTCTATTGCTACGATACCTAGACATCTGCAGACGCTATTTCCTAGCAAGGAAGTGTCGCATTTACATTCATTTGGAGTGTAGACGAGGAATACATGACACTTCGCAAATCATATTATATCTTACCATGAAACATAGAAATGAGATGCGATATCGCGTTTTAAGAAGCATCAGAAATCCATTGCTACGATACGTAGACATCTGCAAACGCTATTTCCTAGCGAGAAAGTGTCGCATTCACATTCATTTGAATCGTAGACGAGGAATACATGATACTTCGCATATCATATTATATCTTACCATGATACATAGAAATGAGATGCGATATCGCGTTTTAAGAATCATAAGAACTCTATTGCTACGATACCTAGACATCTGCAAACGCTATTTCCTTGCAAGGAAGTGTCGCATTTACATTCATTTGAATCGTAGACGAGGAATGCATAACACTTCGCAAATCATATTACATCTTACCATGAAACATAGAAATGAGATGCGATATCGCGTTTTAAGAATCATAAGAACTCTATTGCTACGATACGTAGACATCTGCAAACGCTATTTCCTTGCAAGGAAGTGTCGCATTTACATTCATTTGAAGTGTAGACGATGAATACATAACACTTCGCAAATCATGTTATACCTTACCATGAAACATAGAAATGAGGTGCGATATCGCGTTTTAAGAATCACAAGAACTCTATTGCTACGATACGTAGACATCTGCAAACGCTATTTCCTTGCAAGGAAGTGTCGCATTTAAATTCATTTGAAGTGTAGACGATGAATACATAACACTTCGCAAATCATGTTATACCTTACCATGAAACATAGAAATGAGATGCGATATCGCGTTTTAAGAATCATAAGAACTCTATTGCTACGATACGTAGATATCTGCAAACGCTATTTCCTTGCTGGGAAGTGTCGCATTTACATTCATTTGAATCGTAGACGTGGAATGCATAACACTTCGCAATGAATATTATATCTTATCATGAAACATAGATATGAGATGCAATATCGCGTTTTAAGAAGCATTAGAACTCTATTGCTACGATACCTAGACATCTGCAGACGCTATATCCTAGCAAGGAAGTGTCGCATTTACATTCATTTGAAGTGTAGACGAGGAATACATGACACTTCGCAAATCATATTATATCTTACCATGAAACATAGAAATGAGATGCGATATCGCGTTTTATGAAGCATTAGAACACTATTGCTACGATACGTAGACATCTGCAAACGCTATTTCCTAGCGAGAAAGTGTCGCATTCACATTCATTTGAATCGTAGGCGAGGAATACATGATACTTCGCAAATCATATTATATCTTACCATGATACATAGAAACGAGATGCGATATCGCGTTTTAAGAATAATAAGAACTCTATTGCTACGATACGTAGACATCTGCAAACGCTATTTCCTTGCAAGGAAGTGTCGCATTTACATTCATTTGAATCGTAGACGAGGAATGCATAACACTTCGCAAATCATATTACATCTTACCATGAAACATAGAAATGAGATGCGATATCGAGTTTTAAGAAGCATTAGAACTCTATTGCTACGATACCTAGACATCTGCAGACGCTATTTCCTAGCAAGGAAGTGTCGCATTTACATTCATTTGAAGTGTAGACGAGGAATACATAACACTTCGCAAACCATGTTATACCTTACCATGAAACATAGAAATGAGATGCGATATCGCGTTTTAAGAAACATAAGAACTCTATTGCTACGATACTTAGACATCTGCAAACGCTATTTCCTTGCAAGGAAGTGTCGCATTTACATTCATTTGAATCGTAGACGAGGAATGCATAACACTTCGCAAATCATATTACATCTTACCATGAAACATAGAAATGTGATGCGATATCGAGTTTTAAGAAGCATTAGAACTCTATTGCTACGATACATAGACACCTGCAGACGCTATTTCCTAGCAAGGAAGTGTCGCATTTACATTCATTTGAAGTGTAGACGAGGAATACATAACACTTCGCAAATCATGTTATACCTTACCATGAAACATAGAAATGAGATGCGATATCGCGTTTTAAGAATCATAAGAACTCTATTGCTACGATACGTAGACATCTGCAAACGCTATTTCCTTGCAAGGAAGTGTCGCATTTACATTCATTTGAATCGTAGACGAGGAATGCATAACACTTCGCAAATCATATTACATCTTACCTTGAAACATAGAAATGAGATGCGATATCGAGTTTTAAGAAGCATTAGAACTCTATTGCTACGATACCTAGACATCTGCAGACGCTATTCCCTAGCAAGGAAGTGTCGCATTTACATTCATTTGAAGTGTAGGCGAGGAATACATGACACATCGCAAATCATATTATATCTTACCATGAAACATAGAAATGAGATGCGATATCGCGTTTTAAGATGCATCAGAAATCCATTGCTACGATACGTAGACATCTGCAAACGATATTTCCTTGCAAGGAAGTGTCGCATTTACATTCATTTGAAGTGTAGACGAGGAATATATAACACTTCGCAAATCATGTTATACCTTACCATGAAACATAGAAATGAGATGCGATATCGCGTTTTAAGAATCATAAGAACTCTATTGCTACGATACGTAGACATCTGCAAACGCTATTTCCTTGCAGGGATGTGTCGCATTTACATTCATTTGAATCGTAGACGAGGAATGCATAACACTTCGCAAATCATG
Organism: Xylocopa sonorina; assembly: GCF_050948175.1. Classification (NCBI taxonomy): domain Eukaryota; kingdom Metazoa; phylum Arthropoda; class Insecta; order Hymenoptera; family Apidae; genus Xylocopa; species Xylocopa sonorina. The sequence continues at coordinate 27,942 of NC_135206.1, forward strand.
TTATACCTTACCATGAAACATAGAAATGAGATGCGATATCGCGTTTTAAGAATCATAAGAACTCTATTGCTACGATACGTAGACATCTGCAAACGCTATTTCCTTGCAAGGAAGTGTCGCATTTACATTCATTTGAATCGTAGACGAGGAATGCATAACACTTCGCAAATCATATTACATCTTACCATGAAACATAGAAATGAGATGCGATATCGAGTTTTAAGAAGCATTAGAACTCTATTGCTACGATACCTAGACATCTGCAGACGCTATTTCCTAGCAAGGAAGTGTCGCATTTACATTCATTTGAAGTGTAGACGAGGAATACATAACACTTCGCAAATCATGTTATAGCTTACCATTAAACGTAGAAATGAGATGCGATATCGCGTTTTATGAATCATAAGAACTCTATTGCTACGATACGTAGACATCTGCAAACGCTATTTCCTTGCAAGGAAGTGACGCATTTACATTCATTTGAATCGTAGACGAGGAATGCATAACACTTCGCAAATCATATTACATCTTACCATGAAACATAGAAATGAGATGCGATATCGAGTTTTAAGAAGCATTAGAAATCTATTGCTACGATACCTAGACATCTGCAGACGCTATTTCCTAGCAAGGAAGTGTCGCATTTACATTCATTTGAAGTGTAGACGAGGAATACATAACACTTCGCAAATCATGTTATACCTTACCATGAAACATAGAAATGAGATGCGATATCGCGTTTTAAGAATCATAAGAACTCTATTGCTACGATACGTAGACATCTGCAAACGCTATTTCCTTGCAAGGAAGTGTCGCATTTACATTCATTTGAAGTGTAGACGATGAATACATAACACTTCGCAAATCATGTTATACCTTACCATGAAACATAGAAATGAGATGCGATATCGCGTTTTAAGAATCATAAGAACTCTATTGCTACGATACGTAGACATCTGCAAACGCTATTTCCTTGCAAGGAAGTGTCGCGTTTACATTCATTTGAATCGTAGACGAGGAATGCATAACACTTCGCAAATTATATTACATCTTACCATGAAACATAGAAATGAGATGCGATATCGAGTTTTAAGAAGCATTAGAACTCTATTGCTACGATACCTAGACATCTGCAGACGCTATTTCCTAGCAAGGACGTGTCGCATTTACATTCATTTGAAGTGTAGACGAGGAATACATGACACTTCGCAAATCATATTATATCTTACCATGAAACATAGAAATGAGATGCGATATCGCGTTTTAAGAATCACAAGAACTCTATTGCTACGATACCTAGACATCTGCAGACGCTGTTTCCTAGCAAGGAAGTGTCGCATTTACATTCATTTGAAGTGTAGACGAGGAATACATGACACTTCGCAAATCATATTATATGTACCATGATACATAGAAATGAGATGCGATATCGCGTTTTAAGAAGCATTAGAAATCTATTGCTACGATACGTAGACATCTGCAAACGCTATTTCCTAGCGAGAAAGTGTCGCATTCACATTCATTTGAAGTGTAGACGAGGAATACATAACACTTCGCAAATCATATTATACCTTACCATGAAACATAGAAATGAGATGCGATATCGCGTTTTAAGAATCATAAGAACTCTATTGCTACGATACGTAGACATCTGCAAACGCTATTTCCTTGCAAGGAAGTGTCGCATTTACATTCATTTGAAGTGTAGACGATGAATACATAACACTTCGCAAATCATGTTATACCTTACCATGAAACATAGAAATGAGATGCGATATCGCGTTTTAAGAATCATAAGAACTCTATTGCTACGATACGTAGACATCTGCAAACGCTATTTCCTTGGAAGGAAGTGTCGCGTTTACATTCATTTGAATCGTAGACGAGGAATGCATAACACTTCGCAAATTATATTACATCTTACCATGAAACATAGAAATGAGATGCGATATCGAGTTTTAAGAAGCATTAGAACTCTATTGCTACGATACCTAGACATCTGCAGACGCTATTTCCTAGCAAGGACGCGTCGCATTTACATTCATTTGAAGTGTAGACGAGGAATACATGACACTTCGCAAATCATATTATATCTTACCATGAAACATAGAAATGAGATGCGATATCGCGTTTTAAGAATCACAAGAACTCTATTGCTACGATACCTAGACATCTGCAGACGCTGTTTCCTAGCAAGGAAGTGTCGCATTTACATTCATTTGAAGTGTAGACGATGAATACATAACACTTCGCAAATCATGTTACACCTTACCATGAAACATAGAAATGAGATGCGATATCGCGTTTTAAGAATCATAAGAACTCTATTGCTACGATACGTAGACATCTGCAAACGCTATTTCCTTGCAGGGAAGTGTCGCATTTACATTCATTTGAATCGTAGACGAGGAATGCATAACACTTCGCAATGAATATTATATCTTATCATGAAACATAGATATGAGATGCAATATCTCGTTTTAAGAAGCATTAGAACTCTATTGCTACGATACCTAGACATCTGCAGACGCTATTTCCTAGCAAGGAAGTGTCGCATTTACATTCATTTGAAGTGTAGACGAGGAATACATGACACTTCGCAAATCATATTATATCTTACCATGAAACATAGAAATGAGATGCGATATCGCGTTTTATGAAGCATTAGAACTCTATTGCTACGATACGTAGACATCTGCAAACGCTATTTCCTAGCAAGGAAGTGTCGCATTTACATTCATTTGAAGTGTAGACGAGGAATACATGATACTTCGCATATCATATTATATCTTACCATGATACATAGAAATGAGATGCGATATCGCGTTTTAAGAATCATAAGAACTCTATTGCTACGATACCTAGACATCTGCAAACGCTATTTCCTTGCAAGGAAGTGTCGCATTTACATTCATTTGAATCGTAGACGAGGAATGCATAACACTTCGCAAATCATATTACATCTTACCATGAAACATAGAAATGAGATGCGATATCGAGTTTTAAGAATCATAAGAACTCTATTGCTACGATACGTAGACATCTGCAAACGCTATTTCCTTGCAAGGAAGTGTCGCATTTACATTCATTTGAAGTGTAGACGATGAATACATAACACTTCGCAAATCATGTTATACCTTACCATGAAACATAGAAATGAGTTGCGATATCGCGTTTTAAGAATCACAAGAACTCTATTGCTACGATACGTAGACATCTGCAAACGCTATTTCCTTGCAAGGAAGTGTCGCATTTAAATTCATTTGAAGTGTAGACGATGAATACATAACACTTCGCAAATCATGTTATACCTTACCATGAAACATAGAAATGAGATGCGATATCGCGTTTTAAGAATCATAAGAACTCTATTGCTACGATACGTAGATATCTGCAAACGCTATTTCCTTGCTGGGAAGTGTCGCATTTACATTCATTTGAATCGTAGACGTGGAATGCATAACACTTCGCAATGAATATTATATCTTATCATGAAACATAGATATGAGATGCAATATCGCGTTTTAAGAAGCATTAGAACTCTATTGCTACGATACCTAGACATCTGCAGACGCTATATCCTAGCAAGGAAGTGTCGCATTTACATTCATTTGAAGTGTAGACGAGGAATACATGACACTTCGCAAATCATATTATATCTTACCATGAAACATAGAAATGAGATGCGATATCGCGTTTTATGAAGCATTAGAACACTATTGCTACGATACGTAGACATCTGCAAACGCTATTTCCTAGCGAGAAAGTGTCGCATTCACATTCATTTGAATCGTAGACGAGGAATACATGATACTTCGCAAATCATATTATATCTTACCATGATACATAGAAACGAGATGCGATATCGCGTTTTAAGAATAATAAGAACTCTATTGCTACGATACGTAGACATCTGCAAACGCTATTTCCTTGCAAGGAAGTGTCGCATTTACATTCATTTGAATCGTAGACGAGGAATGCATAACACTTCGCAAATCATATTATATCTTACCATGAAACATAGAAATGAGATGCGATATCGAGTTTTAAGAAGCATTAGAACTCTATTGCTACGATACCTAGACATCTGCAGACGCTATTTCCTAGCAAGGAAGTGTCGCATTTACATTCATTTGAAGTGTAGACGAGGAATACATAACACTTCGCAAACCATGTTATACCTTACCATGAAACATAGAAATGAGATGCGATATCGCGTTTTAAGAATCATAAGAACTCTATTGCTACGATACGTAGACATCTGCAAACGCTATTTCCTTGCAAGGAAGTGTCGCGTTTACATTCATTTGAATCGTAGACGAGGAATGCATAACACTTCGCAAATGATATTACATCTTACCATGAAACATAGAAATGAGATGCGATATCGAGTTTTAAGAAGCATTAGAACTCTATTGCTACGATACCTAGACATCTGCAGACGCTATTTCCTAGCAAGGACGTGTCGCATTTACATTCATTTGAAGTGTAGACGAGGAATACATGACACTTCGCAAATCATATTATATCTTACCATGAAACATAGAAATGAGATGCGATATCGCGTTTTAAGAATCATAAGAACTCTATTGCTACGATACCTAGACATCTGCAGACGCTGTTTCCTAGCAAGGAAGTGTCGCATTTACATTCATTTGAAGTGTAGACGAGGAATACATGACACTTCGCAAATCATATTATATGTACCATGATACATAGAAATGAGATGCGATATCGCGTTTTAAGAAGCATTAGAAATCTATTGCTACGATGCGTAGACATCTGCAAACGCTATTTCCTAGCGAGAAAGTGTCGCATTCACATTCATTTGAATCGTAGACGAGGAATACATGATACTTCGCAAATCATATTATATCTTACCATGATACATAGAAATGAGATGCGATATCGCGTTTTAAGAATCATAAGAACTCTATTGCTACGATACGTAGACATCTGCAAACCCTATTTCCTTGCAAGGAAGTGTCGCATTTACATTCATTTGAATCGTAGACGAGGAATGCATAACACTTCGCAAATCATATTACATCTTACCATGAAACATAGAAATGAGATGCGATATCGCGTTTTAAGAATCATAAGAACTCTATTGCTACGATACGTAGACATCTGCAAACGCTATTTCCTTGCAGGGAAGTGTCGCATTTGCATTCATTTGAATCGTAGACGAGGAATGCATAACACTTCGCAATGAATATTATATCTTATCATGAAACATAGATGTGAGATGCAATATCTCGTTTTAAGAAGCATTAGAACTCTATTGCTACGATACCTAGACATCTGCAGACAATATTTCCTAGCAAGGAAGTGTCGCATTTACATTCATTTGAAGTGTAGACGAGGAATACATGACACTTCGCAAATCATATTATATCTTACCATGAAACATAGAAATGAGATGCGATATCGCGTTTTAAGAATCACAAGAACTCTATTGCTACGATACCTAGACATCTGCAGACGCTGTTTCCTAGCAAGGAAGTGTCGCATTTACATTCATTTGAAGTGTAGACGAGGAATACATGACACTTCGCAAATCATATTATATGTACCATGATACATAGAAATGAGATGCGATATCGAGTTTTAAGAAGCATTAGAACTCTATTGCTACGATATCTAGACATCTGCAGACGCTATTTCCTAGCAAGGAAGTGTCGCATTTACATTCATTTGAAGTGTAGACGAGGAATACATAACACTTCGCAAATCATGTTATACCTTACCATGAAACATAGAAATGAGATGCGATATCGCGTTTTAAGAATCATAAGAACTCTATTGCTACGATACGTAGACATCTGCAAACGCTATTTCCTTGCAAGGAAGTGTCACATTTACATTCATTTGAAGTGTAGACGATGAATACATAACACTTCGCAAATCATGTTATACCTTACCATGAAACATAGAAATGAGGTGCGATATCGCGTTTTAAGAATCATAAGAACTCTATTGCTACGATACGTAGACATCTGCAAACGCTATTTCCATGCAAGGAAGTGTCGCATTTACATTCATTTGAATCGTAGACGAGGAATGCATAACACTTCGCAAATCATATTACATCTTACCATGAAACATAGAAATGAGATGCGATATCGCGTTTTAAGAATCATAAGAACTCTATTGCTACGATACGTAGACATCTGCAAACGCTATTTCCTTGCAAGGAAGTGTCGCATTTACATTCATTTGAAGTGTAGACGATGAATACATAACACTTCGCAAATCATGTTATACCTTACCATGAAACATAGAAATGAGATGCGATATCGCGTTTTAAGAATCATAAGAACTCTATTGCTACGATACGTAGACATCTGCAAACGCTATTTCCTTGCAGGGAAGTGTCGCATTTACATTCATTTGAATCGTAGACGAGGAATGCATAACACTTCGCAATGAATATTATATCTTATCATGAAACATAGATATGAGATGCAATATCGAGTTTTAAGAAGCATTAGAACTCTATTGCTACGATACCTAGACATCTGCAGACGCTATTTCCTAGCAAGGAAGTGTCGCATTTACATTCATTTGAAGTGTAGACGAGGAATACATAACACTTCGCAAATCATGTTATACCTTACCATGAAACAAAGAAATGAGATGCGATATCGCGTTTTAAGAATCATAAGAACTCTATTGCTACGATACGTAGACATCTGCAAACGCTATTTCCTTGCAAGGAAGTGTCGCATTTACATTCATTTGAATCGTAGACGAGGAATGCATAACACTTCGCAAATCATATTACATCTTACCATGAAACATAGAAATGAGATGCGATATCGAGTTTTAAGAAGCATTAGAACTCTATTGCTACGATACCTAGACATCTGCAGACGCTATTTCCTAGCAAGGAAGTGTCGCATTTACATTCATTTGAAGTGTAGACGAGGAATACATAACACTTCGCAAATCATGTTATACCTTACCATGAAACATAGAAATGAGATGCGATATCGCGTTTTAAGAATCATAAGAACTCTATTGCTACGATACGTAGACATCTGCAAACGCTATTTCCTTGCAAGGAAGTGTCGCATTTACATTCATTTGAATCGTAGACGAGGAATGCATAACACTTCGCAAATCATATTACATCTTACCTTGAAACATAGAAATGAGATGCGATATCGAGTTTTAAGAAGCATTAGAACTCTATTGCTACGATACCTAGACATCTGCAGATGCTATTTCCTAGCAAGGAAGTGTCGCATTTACATTCATTTGAAGTGTAGACGAGGAATACATGACACTTCGCAAATCATATTATATCTTACAATGAAACATAGAAATGAGATGCGATATCGCGTTTTAAGAAGCATCAGAAATCCATTGCTACGATACGTAGACATCTGCAAACGATATTTCCTTGCAAGGAAGTGTCGCATTTACATTCAGTTGATGTGTAGACGAGGAATACATAACACTTCGCAAATCATGTTATACCTTACCATGAAACATAGAAATGAGATGCGATATCGCGTTTTATGAATCATAAGAACTCTATTGCTACGATACGTAGACATCTGCAAACGCTATTTCCTTGCAAGGAAGTGTCGCATTTACATTCATTTGAATCGTAGACGAGGAATGCATAACACTTCGCAAATCATATTACATCTTACCATGAAACATAGAAATGAGATGCGATATCGAGTTTTAAGAAGCATTAGAACTCTATTGCTACGATTCCTAGACATCTGCAGACGCTATTTCCTAGCAAGGAAGTGTCGCATTTACATTCATTTGAAGTGTAGACGAGGAATACATAACACTTCGCAAATCATGTTATACCTTACCATGAAACATAGAAATGAGATGCGATATCGCGTTTTAAGAATCATAAGAACTCTATTGCTACGATACGTAGACATCTGCAAACGCTATTTCCTTGCAAGGAAGTGTCGCATTTACATTCATTTGAAGTGTAGACGATGAATACATAACACTTCGCAAATCATGTTATACCTTACCATGAAACATAGAAATGAGATGCGATATCGCGTTTTAAGAATCATAAGAACTCTATTGCTACGATACGTAGACATCTGCAAACGCTATTTCCTTGCAGGGAAGTGTCGCATTTACATTCATTTGAAGTGTAGACGATGAATACATAACACTTCGCAAATCATGTTATACCTTACCATGAAACATAGAAATGAGATGCGATATCGCGTTTTAAGAATCATAAGAACTCTATTGCTACGATACGTAGACATCTGCAAACGCTATTTCCTTGCAAGGAAGTGTCGCATTTACATTCATTTGAAGTGTAGGCGATGAATACATAACACTTCGCAAATCATGTTATACCTTACCATGAAACATAGAAATGAGATGCGATATCGCGTTTTAAGAATCATAAGAACTCTATTGCTACGATACGTAGACATCTGCAAACGCTATTTCCTTGCAGGGAAGTGTCGCATTTACAATCATCTGAATCGTAGACGAGGAATGCATAACACTTCGCAATGAATATTATATCTTATCATGAAACATAGATATGAGATGCAATATCTCGTTTTAAGAAGCATTAGAACTCTATTGCTACGATACCTAGACATCTGCAGACGCTATTTCCTAGCAAGGAAGTGTCGCATTTACATTCATTTGAAGTGTAGACAAGGAATACATGACACTTCGCAAATCATATTATATCTTACCATGAAACATAGAAATGAGATGCGATATCGCGTTTTAAGAAGCATCAGAAATCCATTGCTACGATACGTAGACATCTGCAAACGATATTTCCTTGCAAGGAAGTGTCGCATTTACATTCAGTTGATGTGTAGACGAGGAATACATAACACTTCGCAAATCATGTTATACCTTACCATGAAACATAGAACTGAGATGCGATATCGCGTTTTATGAATCATAAGAACTCTATTGCTACGATACGTAGACATTTGCAAACGCTATTTCCTTGCAAGGAAGTGTCGCATTTACATTCAGTTGATGTGTAGACGAGGAATACATAACACTTCGCAAATCATGTTAACCTTACCATGAAACATAGAACTGAGATGCGATATCGCGTTTTATGAATCATAAGAACTCTATTGCTACGATACGTAGACATCACAAACGCTATTTCCTTGCAAGGAAGTGTCGCATTTACATTCATTTGAATCGTAGACGAGGAATGCATAACACTTCGCAAATCATATTACATCTTACCATGAAACATAGAAATGAGATGCGATATCGAGTTTTAAGAAGCATTAGAACTCTATTGCTACGATTCCTAGACATCTGCAGACGCTATTTCCTAGCAAGGAAGTGTCGCATTTACATTCATTTGAAGTGTAGACGAGGAATACATAACACTTCGCAAATCATGTTATACCTTACCATGAAACATAGAAATGAGATGCGATATCGCGTTTTAAGAATCATAAGAACTCTATTGCTACGATACGTAGACATCTGCAAACGCTATTTCCTTGCAAGGAAGTGTCGCATTTACATTCATTTGAAGTGTAGACGATGAATACATAACACTTCGCAAATCATGTTATACCTTACCATGAAACATAGAAATGAGATGCGATATCGCGTTTTAAGAATCATAAGAACTCTATTGCTACGATACGTAGACATCTGCAAACGCTATTTCCTTGCAAGGAAGTGTCGCATTTACATTCATTTGAATCGTAGACGAGGAATGCATAACACTTCGCAAATCATATTACATCTTACCATGAAACATAGAAATGAGATGCAATATCGAGTTTTAAGAAGCATTAGATCTCTATTGCTACGATACCTAGACATCTGCAGACGCTATTTCCTAGCAAGGAAGTGTCGCATTTACATTCATTTGAAGTGTAGACGAGGAATACATAACACTTCGCAAATCATGTTATACCTTACCATGAAACATAGAAATGAGAAGCGATATCGCGTTTTAAGAATCATAAGAACTCTATTGCTACGATACGTAGACATCTGCAAACGCTATTTCCTTGCAAGGAAGTGTCGCATTTACATTCATTTGAATCGTAGACGAGGAATGCATAACACTTCGCAAATCATATTACATCTTACCTTGAAACATAGAAATGAGATGCGATATCGCGTTTTAAGAAGCATCAGAAATCCATTGCTACGATACGTAGACATCTGCAAACGATATTTCCTTGCAAGGAAGTGTCGCATTTACATTCAGTTGATGTGTAGACGAGGAATACATAACACTTCGCAAATCATGTTATACCTTACCATGAAACATAGAAATGAGATGCGATATCGCGTTTTATGAATCATAAGAACTCTATTGCTACGATACGTAGACATCTGCAAACGCTATTTCCTTGCAAGGAAGTGTCGCATTTACATTCATTTGAATCGTAGACGAGGAATGCATAACACTTCGCAAATCATATTACATCTTACCATGAAACATAGAAATGAGATGCGATATCGAGTTTTAAGAAGCATTAGAAATCTATTGCTACGATACCTAGACATCTGCAGACGCTATTTCCTAGCAAGGAAGTGTCGCATTTACATTCATTTGAAGTGTAGACGAGGAATACATAACACTTCGCAAATCATGTTATACCTTACCATGAAACATAGAAATGAGATGCGATATCGCGTTTTAAGAATCATAAGAACTCTATTGCTACGATACGTAGACATCTGCAAACGCTATTTCCTTGCAAGGAAGTGTCGCATTTACATTCATTTGAAGTGTAGACGATGAATACATAACACTTCGCAAATCATGTTATACCTTACCATGAAACATAGAAATGAGATGCGATATCGCGTTTTAAGAATCATAAGAACTCTATTGCTACGATACGTAGACATCTGCAAACGCTATTTCCTTGCAAGGAAGTGTCGCGTTTACATTCATTTGAATCGTAGACGAGGAATGCATAACACTTCGCAAATTATATTACATCTTACCATGAAACATAGAAATGAGATGCGATATCGAGTTTTAAGAAGCATTAGAACTCTATTGCTACGATACCTAGACATCTGCAGACGCTATTTCCTAGCAAGGACGTGTCGCATTTACATTCATTTGAAGTGTAGACGAGGAATACATGACACTTCGCAAATCATATTACATCTTACCATGAAACATAGAAATGAGATGCGATATCGCGTTTTAAGAATCACAAGAACTCTATTGCTACGATACCTAGACATCTGCAGACGCTGTTTCCTAGCAAGGAAGTGTCGCATTTACATTCATTTGAAGTGTAGACGAGGAATACATGACACTTCGCAAATCATATTATATGTACCATGATACATAGAAATGAGATGCGATATCGCGTTTTAAGAAGCATTAGAAATCTATTGCTACGATACGTAGACATCTGCAAACGCTATTTCCTAGCGAGAAAGTGTCGCATTCACATTCATTTGAAGTGTAGACGAGGAATACATAACACTTCGCAAATCATATTATACCTTACCATGAAACATAGAAATGAGATGCGATATCGCGTTTTAAGAATCATAAGAACTCTATTGCTACGATACGTAGACATCTGCAAACGCTATTTCCTTGCAAGGAAGTGTCGCGTTTACATTCATTTGAATCGTAGACGAGGAATGCATAACACTTCGCAAATTATATTACATCTTACCATGAAACATAGAAATGAGATGCGATATCGAGTTTTAAGAAGCATTAGAACTCTATTGCTACGATACCTAGACATCTGCAGACGCTATTTCCTAGCAAGGACGTGTCGCATTTACATTCATTTGAAGTGTAGACGTGGAATACATGACACTTCGCAAATCATATTATATCCTACCATGAAACATAGAAATGAGATGCGATATCGCGTTTTAAGAATCACAAGAACTCTATTGCTACGATACGTAGACATCTGCAAACGCTATTTCCTTGCAAGGAAGTGTCGCATTTACATTCATTTGAAGTGTAGACGAGGAATACATAACACTTCGCAAATCATATTATATGTACCATGATACATAGAAATGAGATGCGATATCGAGTTTTAAGAAGCATTAGAACTCTATTGCTACGATACCTAGACATCTGCAGACGCTATTTCCTAGCAAGGACGTGTCGCATTTACATTCATTTGAAGTGTAGACGAGGAATACATGACACTTCGCAAATCATATTACATCTTACCATGAAACATAGAAATGAGATGCGATATCGCGTTTTAAGAATCACAAGAACTCTATTGCTACGATACCTAGACATCTGCAGACGCTGTTTCCTAGCAAGGAAGTGTCGCATTTACATTCATTTGAAGTGTAGACGATGAATACATAACACTTCGCAAATCATGTTATACCTTACCATGAAACATAGAAATGAGATGCGATATCGCGTTTTAGGAATCACAAGAACTCTATTGCTACGATACGTAGACATCTGCAAACGCTATTTCCTTGCAAGGAAGTGTCGCATTTACATTCATTTGAAGTGTAGACGATGAATACATAACACTTCGCAAATCATGTTATACCTTACCATGAAACATAGAAATGAGATGCGATATCGCGTTTTAAGAATCACAAGAACTCTATTGCTACGATACCTAGACATCTGCAGACGCTGTTTCCTAGCAAGGAAGTGTCGCATTTACATTCATTTGAAGTGTAGACGAGGAATACATGACACTTCGCAAATCATATTATATGTACCATGATACATAGAAATGAGATGCGATATCGCGTTTTAAGAAGCATTGGAAATCTATTGCTACGATACGTAGACATCTGCAAACGCTATTTCCTAGCGAGAAAGTGTCGCATTCACATTCATTTGAAGTGTAGACGAGAAATACATAACACTTCGCAAATCATATTATACCTTACCATGAAACATAGAAATGAGATGCGATATCGCGTTTTAAGAATCATAAGAACTCTATTGCTACGATACGTAGACATCTGCAAACGCTATTTCCTTGCAAGGAAGTGTCGCATTTACATTCATTTGAAGTGTAGACGATGAATACATAACACTTCGCAAATCATGTTATACCTTACCATGAAACATAGAAATGAGATGCGATATCGCGTTTTAAGAATCATAAGAACTCTATTGCTACGATACGTAGACATCTGCAAACGCTATTTCCTTGCAAGGAAGTGTCGCATTTACATTCATTTGAAGTGTAGACGATGAATACATAACACTTCGCAAATCATGTTATACCTTACCATGAAACATAGAAATGAGATGCGATATCGCGTTTTAGGAATCACAAGAACTCTATTGCTACGATACGTAGACATCTGCAAACGATATTTCCTTGCAAGGAAGTGTCGCATTTACATTCATTTGAAGTGTAGACGATGAATACATAACACTTCGCAAATCATGTTATACCTTACCATGAAACATAGAAATGAGATGCGATATCGCGTTTTAAGAATCATAAGAACTCTATTGCTACGATACGTAGACATCTGCAAACGCTATTTCCTTGCAGGGAAGTGTCGCATTTACATTCATTTGAATCGTAGACGAGGAATGCATAACACTTCGCAATGAATATTATATCTTACCATGAAACATAGAAATGAGATGCGATATCGAGTTTTAAGAAGCATTAGAAATCTATTGCTACGATACCTAGACATCTGCAGACGCTATTTCCTAGCAAGGAAGTGTCGCATTTACATTCATTTGAAGTGTAGACGAGGAATACATAACACTTCGCAAATCATGTTATACCTTACCATGAAACATAGAAATGAGATGCGATATCGCGTTTTAAGAATCATAAGAACTCTATTGCTACGATACGTAGACATCTGCAAACGCTATTTCCTTGCAAGGAAGTGTCGCATTTACATTCATTTGAATCGTAGACGAGGAATGCATAACACTTCGCAAATCATATTACATCTTACCATGAAACATAGAAATGAGATGCGATATCGAGTTTTAAGAAGCATTAGAAATCTATTGCTACGATACCTAGACATCTGCAGACGCTATTTCCTAGCAAGGATGTGTCGCATTTACATTCATTTGAAGTGTAGACGAGGAATACATAACACTTCGCAAATCATGTTATACCTTACCATGAAACATAGAAATGAGATGCGATATCGCGTTTTAAGAATCATAAGAACTCTATTGCTACGATACGTAGACATCTGCAAACGCTATTTCCTTGCAAGGAAGTGTCGCATTTACATTCATTTGAAGTGTAGACGATGAATACATAACACTTCGCAAATCATGTTATACCTTACCATGAAACATAGAAATGAGATGCGATATCGCGTTTTAAGAATCATAAGAACTCTATTGCTACGATACGTAGACATCTGCAAACGCTATTTCCTTGCAAGGAAGTGTCGCGTTTACATTCATTTGAATCGTAGATGAGGAATGCATAACACTTCGCAAATTATATTACATCTTACCATGAAACATAGAAATGAGATGCGATATCGAGTTTTAAGAAGCATTAGAACCCTATTGCTACGATACCTAGACATCTGCAGACGCTATTTCCTAGCAAGGACGTGTCGCATTTACATTCATTTGAAGTGTAGACGAGGAATACATGACACTTCGCAAATCATATTATATCTTACCATGAAACATAGAAATGAGATGCGATATCGCGTTTTAAGAATCATAAGAACTCTATTGCTACGATACGTAGACATCTGCAAACGCTATTTCCTTGCAAGGAAGTGTCGCATTTACATTCATTTGAAGTGTAGACGATGAATACATAACACTTCGCAAATCATGTTATACCTTACCATGAAACATAGAAATGAGATGCGATATCGCGTTTTAGGAATCACAAGAACTCTATTGCTACGATACGTAGACATCTGCAAACGCTATTTCCTTGCAAGGAAGTGTCGCATTTACATTCATTTGAAGTGTAGACGATGAATACATAACACTTCGCAAATCATGTTATACCTTACCATGAAACATAGAAATGAGATGCGATATCGCGTTTTAAGAATCATAAGAACTCTATTGCTACGATACGTAGACATCTGCAAACGCTATTTCCTTGCAAGGAAGTGTCGCATTTACATTCATTTGAATCGTAGACGAGGAATGCATAACACTTCGCAAATCATATTACATCTTACCATGAAACATAGAAATGAGATGCGATATCGAGTTTTAAGAAGCATTAGAAATCTATTGCTACGATACCTAGACATCTGCAGACGCTATTTCCTAGCAAGGATGTGTCGCATTTACATTCATTTGAAGTGTAGACGAGGAATACATAACACTTCGCAAATCATGTTATACCTTACCATGAAACATAGAAATGAGATGCGATATCGCGTTTTAAGAATCATAAGAACTCTATTGCTACGATACGTAGACATCTGCAAACGCTATTTCCTTGCAAGGAAGTGTCGCATTTACATTCATTTGAAGTGTAGACGATGAATACATAACACTTCGCAAATCATGTTATACCTTACCATGAAACATAGAAATGAGATGCGATATCGCGTTTTAAGAATCATAAGAACTCTATTGCTACGATACGTAGACATCTGCAAACGCTATTTCCTTGCAAGGAAGTGTCGCGTTTACATTCATTTGAATCGTAGACGAGGAATGCATAACACTTCGCAAATTATATTACATCTTACAATGAAACATAGAAATGAGATGCGATATCGAGTTTTAAGAAGCATTAGAACCCTATTGCTACGATACCTAGACATCTGCAGACGCTATTTCCTAGCAAGGACGTGTCGCATTTACATTCATTTGAAGTGTAGACGAGGAATACATGACACTTCGCAAATCATATTATATCTTACCATGAAACATAGAAATGAGATGCGATATCGCGTTTTAAGAATCATAAGAACTCTATTGCTACGATACCTAGACATCTGCAGACGCTGTTTCCTAGCAAGGAAGTGTCGCATTTACATTCATTTGAAGTGTAGACGAGGAATACATGACACTTCGCAAATCATATTATATGTACCATGATACATAGAAATGAGATGCGATATCGCGTTTTAAGAAGCATTAGAAATCTATTGCTACGATACGTAGACATCTGCAAACGCTATTTCCTAGCGAGAAAGTGTCGCATTCACATTCATTTGAAGTGTAGACGAGGAATACATAACACTTCGCAAATCATATTATACCTTACCATGAAACATAGAAATGAGATGCGATATCGCGTTTTAAGAATCATAAGAACTCTATTGCTACGATACGTAGACATCTGCAAACGCTATTTCCTTGTAAGGAAGTGTCGCATTTACATTTATTTGAAGTGTAGACGATGAATACATAACACTGCGCAAATCATGTTATACCTTACCATGAAACATAGAAATGAGATGCGATATCGCGTTTTAGGAATCACAAGAACTCTATTGCTACGATACGTAGACATCTGCAAACGCTATTTCCTTGCAAGGAAGTGTCGCATTTACATTCATTTGAAGTGTAGACGATGAATACATAACACTTCGCAAATCATGTTATACCTTACCATGAAACATAGAAATGAGATGCGATATCGCGTTTTAAGAATCATAAGAACTCTATTGCTACGATACGTAGACATCTGCAAACGCTATTTCCTTGCAGGGAAGTGTCGCATTTACATTCATTTGAATCGTAGACGAGGAATGCATAACACTTCGCAATGAATATTATATCTTACCATGAAACATAGAAATGAGATGCGATATCGAGTTTTAAGAAGCATTAGAAATCTATTGCTACGATACCTAGACATCTGCAGACGCTGTTTCCTAGCAAGGAAGTGTCGCATTTACATTCATTTGAAGTGTAGACGAGGAATACATGACACTTCGCAAATCATATTATATGTACCATGATACATAGAAATGAGATGCGATATCGCGTTTTAAGAAGCATTAGAAATCTATTGCTACGATACGTAGACATCTGCAAACGCTATTTCCTAGCGAGAAAGTGTCGCATTCACATTCATTTGAAGTGTAGACGAGGAATACATAACACTTCGCAAATCATATTATACCTTACCATGAAACATAGAAATGAGATGCGATATCGCGTTTTAAGAATCATAAGAACTCTATTGCTACGATACGTAGACATCTGCAAACGCTATTTCCTTGCAAGGAAGTGTCGCGTTTACATTCATTTGAATCGTAGACGAGGAATGCATAACACTTCGCAAATTATATTACATCTTACCATGAAACATAGAAATGAGATGCGATATCGAGTTTTAAGAAGCATTAGAACTCTATTGCTACGATACCTAGACATCTGCAGACGCTATTTCCTAGCAAGGACGTGTCGCATTTACATTCATTTGAAGTGTAGACGTGGAATACATGACACTTCGCAAATCATATTATATCCTACCATGAAACATAGAAATGAGATGCGATATCGCGTTTTAAGAATCACAAGAACTCTATTGCTACGATACGTAGACATCTGCAAACGCTATTTCCTAGCAAGGAAGTGTCGCATTTACATTCATTTGAAGTGTAGACGAGGAATACGTAACACTTCGCAAATCATGTTATACCTTACCATGAAACATAGAAATGAGATGCGATATCGCGTTTTAAGAATCATAAGAACTCTATTGCTACGATACGTAGACATCTGCAAACGCTATTTCCTTGCAAGGAAGTGTCGCATTTACATTCATTTGAAGTGTAGACGATGAATACATAACACTTCGCAAATCATGTTATACCTTACCATGAAACATAGAAATGAGATGCGATATCGCGTTTTAAGAATCATAAGAACTCTATTGCTACGATACGTAGACATCTGCAAACGCTATTTCCTTGCAAGGAAGTGTCGCGTTTACATTCATTTGAATCGTAGACGAGGAATGCATAACACTTCGCAAATTATATTACATCTTACCATGAAACATAGAAATGAGATGCGATATCGAGTTTTAAGAAGCATTAGAACTCTATTGCTACGATACCTAGACATCTGCAGACGCTATTTCCTAGCAAGGACGTGTCGCATTTACATTCATTTGAAGTGTAGACGAGGAATACATGACACTTCGCAAATCATATTACATCTTACCATGAAACATAGAAATGAGATGCGATATCGCGTTTTAAGAATCACAAGAACTCTATTGCTACGATACCTAGACATCTGCAGACGCTGTTTCCTAGCAAGGAAGTGTCGCATTTACATTCATTTGAAGTGTAGACGAGGAATACATGACACTTCGCAAATCATATTATATGTACCATGATACATAGAAATGAGATGCGATATCGCGTTTTAAGAAGCATTAGAAATCTATTGCTACGATACGTAGACATCTGCAAACGCTATTTCCTAGCGAGAAAGTGTCGCATTCACATTCATTTGAAGTGTAGACGAGGAATACATAACACTTCGCAAATCATATTATACCTTACCATGAAACATAGAAATGAGATGCGATATCGCGTTTTAAGAATCATAAGAACTCTATTGCTACGATACGTAGACATCTGCAAACGCTATTTCCTTGCAAGGAAGTGTCGCGTTTACATTCATTTGAATCGTAGACGAGGAATGCATAACACTTCGCAAATTATATTACATCTTACCATGAAACATAGAAATGAGATGCGATATCGAGTTTTAAGAAGCATTAGAACTCTATTGCTACGATACCTAGACATCTGCAGACGCTATTTCCTAGCAAGGACGTGTCGCATTTACATTCATTTGAAGTGTAGACGTGGAATACATGACACTTCGCAAATCATATTATATCCTACCATGAAACATAGAAATGAGATGCGATATCGCGTTTTAAGAATCACAAGAACTCTATTGCTACGATACGTAGACATCTGCAAACGCTATTTCCTTGCAAGGAAGTGTCGCATTTACATTCATTTGAAGTGTAGACGAGGAATACATAACACTTCGCAAATCATATTATATGTACCATGATACATAGAAATGAGATGCGATATCGCGTTTTAAGAAGCATTAGAAATCTATTGCTACGATACGTAGACATCTGCAAACGCTATTTCCTAGCGAGAAAGTGTCGCATTCACATTCATTTGAAGTGTAGACGAGGAATACATAACACTTCGCAAATCATATTATACCTTACCATGAAACATAGAAATGAGATGCGATATCGCGTTTTAAGAAGCATCAGAAATCCATTGCTACGATACGTAGACATCTGCAAACGCTATTTCCTTGCAAGGAAGTGTCGCGTTTACATTCATTTGAATCGTAGACGAGGAATGCATAACACTTCGCAAATTATATTACATCTTACCATGAAACATAGAAATGAGATGCGATATCGAGTTTTAAGAAGCATTAGAACTCTATTGCTACGATACCTAGACATCTGCAGACGCTATTTCCTAGCAAGGACGTGTCGCATTTACATTCATTTGAAGTGTAGACGTGGAATACATGACACTTCGCAAATCATATTATATCCTACCATGAAACATAGAAATGAGATGCGATATCGCGTTTTAAGAATCACAAGAACTCTATTGCTACGATACGTAGACATCTGCAAACGCTATTTCCTTGCAAGGAAGTGTCGCATTTACATTCATTTGAAGTGTAGACGAGGAATACATAACACTTCGCAAATCATATTATATGTACCATGATACATAGAAATGAGATGCGATATCGCGTTTTAAGAAGCATTAGAAATCTATTGCTACGATACGTAGACATCTGCAAACGCTATTTCCTAGCGAGAAAGTGTCGCATTCACATTCATTTGAAGTGTAGACGAGGAATACATAACACTTCGCAAATCATATTATACCTTACCATGAAACATAGAAATGAGATGCGATATCGCGTTTTAAGAATCATAAGAACTCTATTGCTACGATACGTAGACATCTGCAAACGCTATTTCCTTGTAAGGAAGTGTCGCATTTACATTCATTTGAAGTGTAGACGATGAATACATAACACTTCGCAAATCATGTTATACCTTACCATGAAACATAGAAATGAGATGCGATATCGCGTTTTAGGAATCACAAGAACTCTATTGCTACGATACGTAGACATCTGCAAACGCTATTTCCTTGCAAGGAAGTGTCGCATTTACATTCATTTGAAGTGTAGACGATGAATACATAACACTTCGCAAATCATGTTATACCTTACCATGAAACATAGAAATGAGATGCGATATCGCGTTTTAAGAATCACAAGAACTCTATTGCTACGATACCTAGACATCTGCAGACGCTGTTTCCTAGCAAGGAAGTGTCGCATTTACATTCATTTGAAGTGTAGACGAGGAATACATGACACTTCGCAAATCATATTATATGTACCGTGATACATAGAAATGAGATGCGATATCGCGTTTTAAGAAGCATTGGAAATCTATTGCTACGATACGTAGACATCTGCAAACGCTATTTCCTAGCGAGAAAGTGTCGCATTCACATTCATTTGAAGTGTAGACGAGAAATACATAACACTTCGCAAATCATATTATACCTTACCATGAAACATAGAAATGAGATGCGATATCGCGTTTTAAGAATCATAAGAACTCTATTGCTACGATACGTAGACATCTGCAAACGCTATTTCCTTGCAAGGAAGTGTCGCATTTACATTCATTTGAAGTGTAGACGATGAATACATAACACTTCGCAAATCATGTTATACCTTACCATGAAACATAGAAATGAGATGCGATATCGCGTTTTAGGAATCACAAGAACTCTATTGCTACGATACGTAGACATCTGCAAACGCTATTTCCTTGCAAGGAAGTGTCGCATTTACATTCATTTGAAGTGTAGACGATGAATACATAACACTTCGCAAATCATGTTATACCTTACCATGAAACATAGAAATGAGATGCGATATCGCGTTTTAAGAATCATAAGAACTCTATTGCTACGATACGTAGACATCTGCAAACGCTATTTCCTTGCAGGGAAGTGTCGCATTTACATTCATTTGAATCGTAGACGAGGAATGCATAACACTTCGCAATGAATATTATATCTTACCATGAAACATAGAAATGAGATGCGATATCGAGTTTTAAGAAGCATTAGAAATCTATTGCTACGATACCTAGACATCTGCAGACGCTATTTCCTAGCAAGGAAGTGTCGCATTTACATTCATTTGAAGTGTAGACGAGGAATACATAACACTTCGCAAATCATGTTATACCTTACCATGAAACATAGAAATGAGATGCGATATCGCGTTTTAAGAATCATAAGAACTCTATTGCTACGATACGTAGACATCTGCAAACGCTATTTCCTTGCAAGGAAGTGTCGCATTTACATTCATTTGAAGTGTAGACGATGAATACATAACACTTCGCAAATCATGTTATACCTTACCATGAAACATAGAAATGAGATGCGATATCGCGTTTTAAGAATCATAAGAACTCTATTGCTACGATACGTAGACATCTGCAAACGCTATTTCCTTGCAAGGAAGTGTCGCGCTTACATTCATTTGAATCGTAGACGAGGAATGCATAACACTTCGCAAATTATATTACATCTTACCATGAAACATAGAAATGAGATGCGATATCGAGTTTTAAGAAGCATTAGAACCCTATTGCTACGATACCTAGACATCTGCAGACGCTATTTCCTAGCAAGGACGTGTCGCATTTACATTCATTTGAAGTGTAGACGAGGAATACATGACACTTCGCAAATCATATTATATCTTACCATGAAACATAGAAATGAGATGCGATATCGCGTTTTAAGAATCATAAGAACTCTATTGCTACGATACGTAGACATCTGCAAACGCTATTTCCTTGCAAGGAAGTGTCGCATTTACATTCATTTGAAGTGTAGACGATGAATACATAACACTTCGCAAATCATGTTATACCTTACCATGAAACATAGAAATGAGATGCGATATCGCGTTTTAGGAATCACAAGAACTCTATTGCTACGATACGTAGACATCTGCAAACGCTATTTCCTTGCAAGGAAGTGTCGCATTTACATTCATTTGAAGTGTAGACGATGAATACATAACACTTCGCAAATCATGTTATACCTTACCATGAAACATAGAAATGAGATGCGATATCGCGTTTTAAGAATCATAAGAACTCTATTGCTACGATACGTAGACATCTGCAAACGCTATTTCCTTGCAGGGAAGTGTCGCATTTACATTCATTTGAATCGTAGACGAGGAATGCATAACACTTCGCAATGAATATTATATCTTACCATGAAACATAGAAATGAGATGCGATATCGAGTTTTAAGAAGCATTAGAAATCTATTGCTACGATACCTAGACATCTGCAGACGCTATTTCCTAGCAAGGAAGTGTCGCATTTACATTCATTTGAAGTGTAGACGAGGAATACATAACACTTCGCAAATCATGTTATACCTTACCATGAAACATAGAAATGAGATGCGATATCGCGTTTTAAGAATCATAAGAACTCTATTGCTACGATACGTAGACATCTGCAAACGCTATTTCCTTGCAAGGAAGTGTCGCATTTACATTCATTTGAATCGTAGACGAGGAATGCATAACACTTCGCAAATCATATTACATCTTACCATGAAACATAGAAATGAGATGCGATATCGAGTTTTAAGAAGCATTAGAAATCTATTGCTACGATACCTAGACATCTGCAGACGCTATTTCCTAGCAAGGATGTGTCGCATTTACATTCATTTGAAGTGTAGACGAGGAATACATAACACTTCGCAAACCATGTTATACCTTACCATGAAACATAGAAATGAGATGCGATATCGCGTTTTAAGAATCATAAGAACTCTATTGCTACGATACGTAGACATCTGCAAACGCTATTTCCTTGCAAGGAAGTGTCGCATTTACATTCATTTGAAGTGTAGACGATGAATACATAACACTTCGCAAATCATGTTATACCTTACCATGAAACATAGAAATGAGATGCGATATCGCGTTTTAAGAATCATAAGAACTCTATTGCTACGATACGTAGACATCTGCAAACGCTATTTCCTTGCAAGGAAGTGTCGCGTTTACATTCATTTGAATCGTAGACGAGGAATGCATAACACTTCGCAAATTATATTACATCTTACCATGAAACATAGAAATGAGATGCGATATCGAGTTTTAAGAAGCATTAGAACCCTATTGCTACGATACCTAGACATCTGCAGACGCTATTTCCTAGCAAGGACGTGTCGCATTTACATTCATTTGAAGTGTAGACGAGGAATACATGACACTTCGCAAATCATATTATATCTTACCATGAAACATAGAAATGAGATGCGATATCGCGTTTTAAGAATCATAAGAACTCTATTGCTACGATACCTAGACATCTGCAGACGCTGTTTCCTAGCAAGGAAGTGTCGCATTTACATTCATTTGAAGTGTAGACGAGGAATACATGACACTTCGCAAATCATATTATATGTACCATGATACATAGAAATGAGATGCGATATCGCGTTTTAAGAAGCATTAGAAATCTATTGCTACGATACGTAGACATCTGCAAACGCTATTTCCTAGCGAGAAAGTGTCGCATTCACATTCATTTGAAGTGTAGACGAGGAATACATAACACTTCGCAAATCATATTATACCTTACCATGAAACATAGAAATGAGATGCGATATCGCGTTTTAAGAATCATAAGAACTCTATTGCTACGATACGTAGACATCTGCAAACGCTATTTCCTTGTAAGGAAGTGTCGCATTTACATTTATTTGAAGTGTAGACGATGAATACATAACACTGCGCAAATCATGTTATACCTTACCATGAAACATAGAAATGAGATGCGATATCGCGTTTTAGGAATCACAAGAACTCTATTGCTACGATACGTAGACATCTGCAAACGCTATTTCCTTGCAAGGAAGTGTCGCATTTGCATTCATTTGAAGTGTAGACGATGAATACATAACACTTCGCAAATCATGTTATACCTTACCATGAAACATAGAAATGAGATGCGATATCGCGTTTTAAGAATCATAAGAACTCTATTGCTACGATACGTAGACATCTGCAAACGCAATTTCCTTGCAGGGAAGTGTCGCATTTACATTCATTTGAATCGTAGACGAGGAATGCATAACACTTCGCAATGAATATTATATCTTACCATGAAACATAGAAATGAGATGCGATATCGAGTTTTAAGAAGCATTAGAAATCTATTGCTACGATACCTAGACATCTGCAGACGCTATTTCCTAGCAAGGAAGTGTCGCATTTACATTCATTTGAAGTGTAGACGAGGAATACATAACACTTCGCAAATCATGTTATACCTTACCATGAAACATAGAAATGAGATGCGATATCGCGTTTTAAGAATCATAAGAACTCTATTGCTACGATACGTAGACATCTGCAAACGCTATTTCCTTGCAAGGAAGTGTCGCATTTACATTCATTTGAAGTGTAGACGATGAATACATAACACTTCGCAAATCATGTTATACCTTACCATGAAACATAGAAATGAGATGCGATATCGCGTTTTAAGAATCATAAGAACTCTATTGCTACGATACGTAGACATCTGCAAACGCTATTTCCTTGCAAGGAAGTGTCGCGTTTACATTCATTTGAATCGTAGACGAGGAATGCATAACACTTCGCAAATGATATTACATCTTACCATGAAACATAGAAATGAGATGCGATATCGAGTTTTAAGAAGCATTAGAACTCTATTGCTACGATACCTAGACATCTGCAGACGCTATTTCCTAGCAAGGACGTGTCGCATTTACATTCATTTGAAGTGTAGACGAGGAATACATGACACTTCGCAAATCATATTATATCTTACCATGAAACATAGAAATGAGATGCGATATCGCGTTTTAAGAATCATAAGAACTCTATTGCTACGATACCTAGACATCTGCAGACGCTGTTTCCTAGCAAGGAAGTGTCGCATTTACATTCATTTGAAGTGTAGACGAGGAATACATGACACTTCGCAAATCATATTATATGTACCATGATACATAGAAATGAGATGCGATATCCCGTTTTAAGAAGCATTAGAAATCTATTGCTACGATAGGTAGACATCTGCAAACGCTATTTCCTAGCGAGAAAGTGTCGCATTCACATTCATTTGAAGTGTAGACGAGGAATACATAACACTTCGCAAATCATATTATACCTTACCATGAAACATAGAAATGAGATGCGATATCGCGTTTTAAGAATCATAAGAACTCTATTGCTACGATACGTAGACATCTGCAAACGCTATTTCCTTGTAAGGAAGTGTCGCATTTACATTTATTTGAAGTGTAGACGATGAATACATAACACTTCGCAAATCTTGTTATACCTTACCATGAAACATAGAAATGAGATGCGATATCGCGTTTTAGGAATCACAAGAACTCTATTGCTACGATACGTAGACATCTGCAAACGCTATTTCCTTGCAAGGAAGTGTCGCATTTACATTCATTTGAAGTGTAGACGATGAATACATAACACTTCGCAAATCATGTTATACCTTACCATGAAACATAGAAATGAGATGCGATATCGCGTTTTAAGAATCATAAGAACTCTATTGCTACGATACGTAGACATCTGCAAACGCTATTTCCTTGCAGGGAAGTGTCGCATTTACATTCATTTGAATCGTAGACGAGGAATGCATAACACTTCGCAATGAATATTATATCTTACCATGAAACATAGAAATGAGATGCGATATCGAGTTTTAAGAAGCATTAGAAATCTATTGCTACGATACCTAGACATCTGCAGACGCTATTTCCTAGCAAGGAAGTGTCGCATTTACATTCATTTGAAGTGTAGACGAGGAATACATGACACTTCGCAAATCATATTATATGTACCATGATACATAGAAATGAGATGCGATATCGCGTTTTAAGAAGCATTAGAAATCTATTGCTACGATACGTAGACATCTGCAAACGCTATTTCCTAGCGAGAAAGTGTCGCATTCACATTCATTTGAAGTGTAGACGAGGAATACATAACACTTCGCAAATCATGTTATACCTTACCATGAAACATAGAAATGAGGTGCGATATCGCGTTTTAAGAATCACAAGAACTCTATTGCTACGATACGTAGACATCTGCAAACGCTATTTCCTTGCAAGGAAGTGTCGCATTTACATTCATTTGAAGTGTAGACGATGAATACATAACACTTCGCAAATCATGTTATACCTTACCATGAAACATAGAAATGAGATGCGATATCGCGTTTTAAGAATCATAAGAACTCTATTGCTACGATACGTAGACATCTGCAACCGCTATTTCCTTGCAGGGAAGTGTCGCATTTACATTCATTTGAATCGTAGACGAGGAATGCATAACACTTCGCAATGAATATTATATCTTATCATGAAACATAGATATGAGATGCAATATCTCGTTTTAAGAAGCATTAGAACTCTATTGCTACGATACCTAGACATCTGCAGACGCTATTTCCTAGCAAGGAAGTGTCGCATTTACATTCATTTGAAGTGTAGACGAGGAATACATGACACTTCGCAAATCATATTATATCTTACCATGAAACATAGAAATGAGATGCGATATCGCGTTTTAAGAATCATAAGAACTCTATTGCTACGATACGTAGACATCTGCAAACGCTATTTCCTTGCAAGGAAGTGTCGCATTTACATTCATTTGAATCGTAGACGAGGAATGCATAACACCTCGCAAATCATATTACATCTTACCTTGAAACATAGAAATGAGATGCGATATCGAGTTTTAAGAAGCATTAGAACTCTATTGCTACGATACCTAGACATCTGCAGACGCTATTTCCTAGCAAGGAAGTGTCGCATTTACATTCATTTGAAGTGTAGACGAGGAATACATGACACTTCGCAAATCATATTATATCTTACCATGAAACATAGAAATGAGATGCGATATCGCGTTTTAAGAATCATAAGAACTCTATTGCTACGATACGTAGACATCTGCAAACGCTATTTCCTTGCAAGGAAGAGTCGCATTTACATTCATTTGAAGTGTAGACGATGAATACATAACACTTCGCAAATCATGTTATACCTTACCATGAACATAGAAATGAGGTGCGATATCGCGTTTTAAGAATCACAAGAACTCTATTGCTACGATACGTAGACATCTGCAAACGCAATTTCCTTGCAGGGAAGTGTCGCATTTACATTCATTTGAATCGTAGACGAGGAATGCATAACACTTCGCAATGAATATTATATCTTATCATGAAACATAGATGTGAGATGCAATATCTCGTTTTAAGAAGCATTAGAACTCTATTGCTACGATACCTAGACATCTGCAGACGCTATTTCCTAGCAAGGAAGTGTCGCATTTACATTCATTTGAAGTGTAGACGAGGAATACATGACACTTCGCAAATCATATTATATCTTACCATGAAACATAGAAATGAGATGCGATATCGAGTTTTAAGAAGCATTAGAACTCTATTGCTACGATACCTAGACATCTGCAGACGCTATTTCCTAGCAAGGAAGTGTCGCATTTACATTCATTTGAAGTGTAGACGAGGAATACATGACACTTCGCAAATCATATTATATCTTACCATGAAACATAGAAATGAGATGCGATATCGCGTTTTAAGAAGCATCAGAAATCCATTGCTACGATACGTAGAGATCTGCAAACGATATTTCCTTGTAAGGAAGTGTCGCATTTACATTCAGTTGATGTGTAGACGGGGAATACATAACACTTCGCAAATCATGTTATACCTTACCATGAAACATAGAAATGAGATGCGATATCGCGTTTTATGAATCATAAGAACTCTATTGCTACGATACGTAGACATCTGCAACCGCTATTTCCTTGCAGAGAAGTGTCGCATTTACATTCATTTGAATCGTAGACGAGGAATGCATAACACTTCGCAAATCATATTACATCTTACCATGAAACATAGAAATGAGATGCGATATCGAGTTTTAAGAAGCATTAGAACTCTATTGCTACGATACCTAGACATCTGCAGACGCTATTTCCTAGCAAGGAAGTGTCGCATTTACATTCATTTGAAGTGTAGACGAGGAATACATAACACTTCGCAAATCATGTTATACCTTACCATGAAACATAGAAATGAGATGCGATATCGCGTTTTATGAAGCATTAGAACTCTATTGCTACGATACGTAGACATCTACAAACGCTATTTCCTAGCGAGAAAGTGTCGCATTCACATTCATTTGAATCGTAGACGAGGAATACATGATACTTCGCAAATCATATTATATCTTACCATGATACATAGAAATGAGATGCGATATCGCGTTTTAAGAATCATAAGAACTCTATTGCTACGATACGTAGACATCTGCAAACGCTATTTCCTTGCAAGGAAGTGTCGCATTTACATTCATTTGAATCGTAGACGAGGAATGCATAACACTTCGCAAATCATATTACATCTTACCATGAAACAAAGAAATGAGATGCGATATCGCGTTTTAAGAATCATAAGAACTCTATTGCTACGATACGTAGACATCTGCAAACGCTATTTCCTTGCAAGGAAGTGTCGCATTTACATTCATTTGAATCGTAGACGAGGAATGCATAACACTTCGCAAATCATATTACATCTTACCATGAAACATAGAAATGAGATGCGATATCGAGTTTTAAGAAGCATTAGAACTCTATTGCTACGATACCTAGACATCTGCAGACGCTATTTCCTAGCAAGGAAGTGTCGCATTTACATTCATTTGAAGTGTAGACGAGGAATACATAACACTTCGCAAATCATGTTATACCTTACCATGAAACATAGAAATGAGATGCGATATCGCGTTTTAAGAATCATAAGAACTCTATTGCTACGATACGTAGACATCTGCAAACGCTATTTCCTTGCAAGGAAGTGTCGC
Source organism: Xylocopa sonorina (assembly GCF_050948175.1). Lineage (NCBI taxonomy): Eukaryota > Metazoa > Arthropoda > Insecta > Hymenoptera > Apidae > Xylocopa > Xylocopa sonorina. The sequence continues at coordinate 56,928 of NC_135206.1, forward strand.
ATTTACATTCATTTGAATCGTAGACGAGGAATGCATAACACTTCGCAAATCATATTACATCTTACCTTGAAACATAGAAATGAGATGCGATATCGAGTTTTAAGAAGCATTAGAACTCTATTGCTACGATACCTGGACATCTGCAGATGCTATTTCCTAGCAAGGAAGTGTCGCATTTACATTCATTTGAAGTGTAGACGGGGAATACATGACACTTCGCAATGAATATTATATCTTATCATGAAACATAGATGTGAGATGCAATATCTCGTTTTAAGAAGCATTAGAACTCTATTGCTACGATACCTAGACATCTGCAGATGCTATTTCCTAGCAAGGAAGTGTCGCATTTACATTCATTTGAAGTGTAGACGGGGAATGCATAACACTTCGCAATGAATATTATATCTTATCATGAAACATAGATGTGAGATGCAATATCTCGTTTTAAGAAGCATTAGAACTCTATTGCTACGATACCTAGACATCTGCAGACGCTATTTCCTAGCAAGGAAGTGTCGCATTTACATTCATTTGAAGTGTAGACGAGGAATACATGACACTTCGCAAATCATATTATATCTTACCATGAAACATAGAAATGAGATGCGATATCGCGTTTTATGAAGCATTAGAACTCTATTGCTACGATACGTAGACATCTGCAAACGCTATTTCCTAGCGAGAAAGTGTCGCATTAACATTCATTTGAATCGTAGACGAGGAATACATGATACTTCGCAAATCATATTATATCTTACCATGATACATAGAAATGAGATGCGATATCGCGTTTTAAGAATCATAAGAACTCTATTGCTACGATACGTAGACATCTGCAAACGCTATTTCCTTGCAAGGAAGTGTCGCATTTACATTCATTTGAATCGTAGACGAGGAATGCATAACACTTCGCAAATCATATTACATCTTACCATGAAACATAGAAATGAGATGCGATATCGAGTTTTAAGAAGCATTAGAACTCTATTGCTACGATACCTAGACATCTGCAGACGCTATTTCCTAGCAAGGAAGTGTCGCATTTACATTCATTTGAAGTGTAGACGAGGAATACATAACACTTCGCAAATCATGTTATACCTTAACATGAAACAAAGAAATGAGATGCGATATCGCGTTTTAAGAATCATAAGAACTCTATTGCTACGATACGTAGACATCTGCAAACGCTATTTCCTTGCAAGGAAGTGTCGCATTTACATTCATTTGAATCGTAGACGAGGAATGCATAACACTTCGCAAATCATATTACATCTTACCATGAAACATAGAAATGAGATGCGATATCGAGTTTTAAGAAGCATTAGAACTCTATTGCTACGATACCTAGACATCTGCAGACGCTATTTCCTAGCAAGGAAGTGTCGCATTTACATTCATTTGAAGTGTAGACGAGGAATACATAACACTTCGCAAATCATGTTATACCTTACCATGAAACATAGAAATGAGATGCGATATCGCGTTTTATGAATCATAAGAACTCTATTGCTACGATACGTAGACATCTGCAAACGCTATTTCCTTGCAAGGAAGTGTCGCATTTACATTCATTTGAATCGTAGACGAGGAATGCATAACACTTCGCAAATCATATTACATCTTACCATGAAACATAGAAATGAGATGCGATATCGAGTTTTAAGAAGCATTAGAACTCTATTGCTACGATACCTAGACATCTGCAGACGCTATTTCCTAGCAAGGAAGTGTCGCATTTACATTCATTTGAAGTGTAGACGAGGAATACATAACACTTCGCAAATCATGTTATACCTTACCATGAAACATAGAAATGAGATGCGATATCGCGTTTTAAGAATCATAAGAACTCTATTGCTACGATACGTAGACATCTGCAAACGCTATTTCCTTGCAAGGAAGTGTCGCATTTACATTCATTTGAATCGTAGACGAGGAATGCATAACACTTCGCAAATCATATTACATCTTACCTTGTAACATAGAAATGAGATGCGATATCGAGTTTTAAGAAGCATTAGAACTCTATTGCTACGATACCTAGACATCTGCAGATGCTATTTCCTAGCAAGGAAGTGTCGCATTTACATTCATTTGAAGTGTAGACGAGGAATGCATGACACTTCGCAAATCATATTATATCTTACCATGAAACATAGAAATGAGATGCGATATCGCGTTTTAAGAAGCATCAGAAATCCATTGCTACGATACGTAGACATCTGCAAACGATATTTCCTTGCAAGGAAGTGTCGCATTTACATACAGTTGATGTGTAGACGAGGAATACATAACACTTCGCAAATCATGTTATACCTTACCATGAAACATAGAAATGAGATGCGCTATCGCGTTTTATGAATCATAAGAACTCTATTGCTACGATACGTAGACATCTGCAAACGCTATTTCCTTGCAAGGAAGTGTCGCATTTACATTCATTTGAATCATAGACGAGGAATGCATAACACTTCGCAAATCATATTACATCTTACCATGAAACATAGAAATGAGATGCGATATCGAGTTTTAAGAAGCATTAGAACTCTATTGCTACGATTCCTAGACATCTGCAGACGCTATTTCCTAGCAAGGAAGTGTCGCATTTACATTCATTTGAAGTGTAGACGAGGAATACATAACACTTCGCAAATCATGTTATACCTTACCATGAAACATAGAAATGAGATGCGATATCGCGTTTTAAGAATCATAAGAACTCTATTGCTACGATACGTAGACATCTGCAAACGCTATTTCCTTGCAAGGAAGTGTCGCATTTACATTCATTTGAAGTGTAGACGATGAATACATAACACTTCGCAAATCATGTTATACCTTACCATGAAACATAGAAATGAGATGCGATATCGCGTTTTAAGAATCATAAGAACTCTATTGCTACGATACGTAGACATCTGCAAACGCTATTACCTTGCAGGGAAGTGTCGCATTTACATTCATTTGAATCGTAGACGAGGAATGCATAACACTTCGCAATGAATATTATATCTTATCATGAAACATAGATATGAGATGCAATATCTCGTTTTAAGAAGCATTAGAACTCTATTGCTACGATACCTAGACATCTGCAGACGCTATTTCCTAGCAAGGAAGTGTCGCATTTACATTCATTTGAAGTGTAGACGAGGAATACATGACACTTCGCAAATCATATTATATCTTACCATGAAACATAGAAATGAGATGCGATATCGCGTTTTAAGAATCATAAGAACTCTATTGCTACGATACGTAGACATCTGCAAACGCTATTTCCTCGCAAGGAAGTGTCGCATTTACATTCATTTGAATCGTAGACGAGGAATGCATAACACTTCGCAAATCATATTACATCTTACCATGAAATATAGAAATAAGATGCGATATCGAGTTTTAAGAAGCATTAGAACTCTATTGCTACGATACATAGACATCTGCAGACGCTATTTCCTAGCAAGGAAGTGTCGCATTTACATTCATTTGAAGTGTAGACGAGGAATACATAACACTTCGCAAATCATGTTATACCTTACCATGAAACATAGAAATGAGATGCGATATCGCGTTTTAAGAATCATAAGAACTCTATTGCTACGATACGTAGACATCTGCAAACGCTATTTCCTTGCAAGGAAGTGTCGCATTTACATTCATTTGAATCGTAGACGAGGAATGCATAACACTTCGCAAATCATATTACATCTTACCTTGAAACATAGACATGAGATGCGATATCGAGTTTTAAGAAGCATTAGAACTCTATTGCTACGATACCTAGACATCTGCAGACGCTATTTCCTAGCAAGGAAGTGTCGCATTTACATTCATTTGAAGTGTAGACAAGGAATACATGACACTTCGCAAATCATATTATATCTTACCATGAAACATAGAAATGAGATGCGATATCGCGTTTTAAGAAGCATCAGAAATCCATTGCTACGATACGTAGACATCTGCAAACGATATTTCCTTGCAAGGAAGTGTCGCATTTACATTCAGTTGATGTGTAGACGAGGAATACATAACACTTCGCAAATCATGTTATACCTTACCATGAAACATAGAACTGAGATGCGATATCGCGTTTTATGAATCATAAGAACTCTATTGCTACGATACGTAGACATCTGCAAACGCTATTTCCTTGCAAGGAAGTGTCGCATTTACATTCAGTTGATGTGTAGACGAGGAATACATAACACTTCGCAAATCATGTTAACCTTACCATGAAACATAGAACTGAGATGCGATATCGCGTTTTATGAATCATAAGAACTCTATTGCTACGATACGTAGACATCTGCAAACGCTATTTCCTTGCAAGGAAGTGTCGCATTTACATTCATTTGAATCGTAGACGAGGAATGCATAACACTTCGCAAATCATATTACATCTTACCATGAAACATAGAAATGAGATGCGATATCGAGTTTTAAGAAGCATTAGATCTCTATTGCTACGATACCTAGACATCTGCAGACGCTATTTCCTAGCAAGGAAGTGTCGCATTTACATTCATTTGAAGTGTAGACGAGGAATACATAACACTTCGCAAATCATGTTATACCTTACCATGAAACATAGAAATGAGAAGCGATATCGCGTTTTAAGAATCATAAGAACTCTATTGCTACGATACGTAGACATCTGCAAACGCTATTTCCTTGCAAGGAAGTGTCGCATTTACATTCATTTGAATCGTAGACGAGGAATGCATAACACTTCGCAAATCATATTACATCTTACCTTGAAACATAGAAATGAGATGCGATATCGAGTTTTAAGAAGCATTAGAACTCTATTGCTACGATACCTAGACATCTGCAGACGCTATTTCCTAGCAAGGAAGTGTCGCATTTACATTCATTTGAAGTGTAGACGAGGAATACATGACACTTCGCAAATCATATTATATCTTACCATGAAACATAGAAATGAGATGCGATATCGCGTTTTAAGAAGCATCAGAAATCCATTGCTACGATACGTAGACATCTGCAAACGATATTTCCTTGCAAGGAAGTGTCGCATTTACATTCAGTTGATGTGTAGACGAGGAATACATAACACTTCGCAAATCATGTTATACCTTACCATGAAACATAGAAATGAGATGCGATATCGCGTTTTAAGAATCATAAGAACTCTATTGCTACGATACGTAGACATCTGCAAACGCTACTTCCTTGCAAGGAAGTGTAGCATTTACATTCATTTGAATCGTAGACGAGGAATGCATAACACTTCGCAAATCATATTACATCTTACCATGAAACATAGAAATGAGATGCGATATCGAGTTTTAAGAAGCATTAGATCTCTATTGCTACGATACCTAGACATCTGCAGACGCTATTTCCTAGCAAGCAAGTGTCGCATTTACATTCATTTGAAGTGCCGACGAGGAATACATGACACTTCGCAAATCATATTATATCTTACCATGAAACATAGAAATGAGATGCGATATCGCGTTTTAAGAAGCATCAGAAATCCATTGCTACGATACGTAGACATCTGCAAACGATATTTCCTTGCAAGGAAGTGTCGCATTTACATTCAGTTGATGTGTAGACGAGGAATACATAACACTTCGCAAATCATATTATATCTTACCATGAAACATAGAAATGAGATGCGATATCGCGTTTTAAGAAGCATTAGAACTCTATTGCTACGATACGTAGACATCTGCAAACGCTATTTCCTTGCAAGGAAGTGTCGCATTTACATTCATTTGAAGTGTAGACGAGGAATACATGACACTTCGCAAATCATATTATATGTACCATGATACATAGAAATGAGATGCGATATCGCGTTTTAAGAAGCATTAGAACTCTATTGCTAGGATACGTAGACATCTGCAAACGCTATTTCCTAGCAAGGAAGTGTCACATTTACATTCATTTGAAGTGTAGACGAGGAATACATGACACATCGCAAATCATATTATATCTTACCATGATACATAGAAATGAGATGCGATATCGCGTTTTAAGGAGCATTAGAAATCTATTGCTACGATACGTAGACATCTGCAGACGCTATTTCCTAGCAAGGAAGTGTCGCATTTACATTCATTTGAAGTGTAGACGAGGAATACATAACGCTTCGAAAATCATATTCTATCTTACCATGAAACATAGAAATGAAATGCGATATCGCGTTTTAAGAAGCATTAGAACTCTATTGCTACGATACCTAGACATCTGCAGACGCTATTTCCTAGCAAGGAAGTGTCGCATTTACATTCATTTGAAGTGTAGACGAGGAATACATAACACTTCGCAAATCATGTTATACCTTACCATGAAACATAGAAATGAAATGCGATATCGCGTTTTAAGAATCATAAGAACTCTATTGCTACGATACGTAGACATCTGCAAACGCTATTTCCTTGCAGGGAAGTGTCGCATTTACATTCATTTGAAGTGTAGACGATGAATACATAACACTTCGCAAATCATGTTATACCTTACCATGAAACATAGAAATGAGATGCGATATCGCGTTTTAAGAATCATAAGAACTCTATTGCTACGATACGTAGACATCTGCAAACGCTATTTCCTTGCAAGGAAGTGTCGCATTTACATTCATTTGAATCGTAGACGAGGAATGCATAACACTTCGCAAATCATATTACATCTTACTATGATACATAGAAATGAGATGCGATATCGCGTTTTAAGGAGCATTAGAAATCTATTGCTACGATACGTAGACATCTGCAGACGCTATTTCCTAGCAAGGAAGTGTCGCATTTACATTCATTTGTAGTGTAGACGAGGAATACATAACGCTTCGCAAATCATATTCTATCTTACCATGAAACATAGAAATGAAATGCGATATCGCGTTTTGAGAAGCATTAGAACTCTATTGCTACGATACCTAGACATCTGCAGACGCTATTTCCTAGCAAGGACGTGTCGCATTTACATTCATTTGAAGTGTAGACGAGGAATACATGACACTTCGCAAATCATATTATATCTTACCATGAAACATAGAAATGAAATGCGATATCGCGTTTTAAGAATCATAAGAACTCTATTGCTACGATACGTAGACATCTGCAAACGCTATTTCCTTGCAGGGAAGTGTCGCATTCACATTCATTTGAAGTGTATACGAGGAATACATAACACTTCGCAAATCATGTTATACCTTACCATGAAACATAGAAATGAAATGCGATATCGCGTTTTAAGAAGCATTAGAACTCTATTGCTACGATACCTAGACATCTGCAGACGCTATTTCCTAGCAAGGAAGTGTCGCATTTACATTCATTTGAAGTGTAGACGAGGAATACATAACACTTCGCAAATCATGTTATACCTTACCATGAAACATAGAAATGAAATGCGATATCGCGTTTTAAGAATCATAAGAACTCTATTGCTACGATACGTAGACATCTGCAAACGCTATTTCCTTGCAGGGAAGTGTCGCATTTACATTCATTTGAAGTGTAGACGATGAATACATAACACTTCGCAAATCATGTTATACCTTACCATGAAACATAGAAATGAGATGCGATATCGCGTTTTAAGAATCATAAGAACTCTATTGCTACGATACGTAGACATCTGCAAACGCTATTTCCTTGCAAGGAAGTGTCGCATTTACATTCATTTGAATCGTAGACGAGGAATGCATAACACTTCGCAAATCATATTACATCTTACCATGAAACATCGAAATGAAATGCGATATCGAGTTTTAAGAAGCATTAGAACTCTATTGCTACGATACCTAGACATCTGCAGACGCTATTTCCTAGCAAGGAAGTGTCGCTTTTACATTCATTTGAAGTGTAGACGAGGAATAAATGACACTTCGCAAATCATATTATATGTACCATGATACATAGAAATGAGATGCGATATCGCGTTTTAAGAAGCATTAGAAATCTATTCCTACGATACGTAGACATCTGCAAACGCTATTTCCTAGCGAGAAAGTGTCGCATTCACATTCATTTGAAGTGTAGACGAGGAATACATAACACTTCGCAAATCATATTATACCTTACCATGAAACATAGAAATGAGATGCGATATCGCGTTTTAAGAATCATAAGAACTCTATTGCTAGGATACGTAGACATCTGCAAACGCTATTTCCTAGCAAGGAAGTGTCGCATTTACATTCATTTGAAGTGTAGACGAGGAATACATGACACATCGCAAATCATATTATATCTTACCATGATACATAGAAATGAGATGCGATATCGCGTTTTAAGGAGCATCAGAAATCTATTGCTACGATACGTAGACATCTGCAGACGCTATTTCCTAGCAAGGAAGTGTCGCATTTACATTCATTTGAAGTGTAGACGAGGAATACATAACGCTTCGCAAATCATATTCTATCTTACCATGAAACATAGAAATGAAATGCGATATCGCGTTTTAAGAAGCATTAGAACTCTATTGCTACGATACCTAGACATCTGCAGACGCTATTTCCTAGCAAGGAAGTGTCGCATTTACATTCATTTGAAGTGTAGACGATGAATACATAACACTTCGCAAATCATGTTATACCTTACCATGAAACATAGAAATGAGATGCGATATCGCGTTTTAAGAATCATAAGAACTCTATTGCTACGATACGTAGACATCTGCAAACGCTATTTCCTTGCAAGGAAGTGTCGCATTTACATTCATTTGAATCGTAGACGAGGAATGCATAACACTTCGCAAATCATATTACATCTTACCATGAAACATAGAAATGAGATGCGATATCGAGTTTTAAGAAGCATTAGAACTCTATTGCTACGTTACCTAGACATCTGCAGACGCTATTTCCTAGCAAGGAAGTGTCGCATTTACATTCATTTGAAGTGTAGACGAGGAATACATGACACTTCGCAAATCATATTATATCTTACCATGAAACATAGAAATGAGATGCGATATCGCGTTTTAAGGAGCATCAGAAATCCATTGCTACGATACGTAGACATCTGCAAACGATATTTCCTTGCAAGGAAGTTTCGCATTTACATTCAGTTGAAGTGTAGACGAGGTATACATAACACTTCGCAAATCATATAATATCTTACCATGAAACATAGAAATGAGATGCGATATCGCGTTTTAAGGAAAATAAGAACTCTATTGCTACGATACGTAGACATCTGCAAACGCTATTTCCTTGCAAAGAAGTGTCGCATTCACATTCATTTGAAGTGTAGACGAGGAATACATAACACTTCGCAAATCATGTTATACCTTACCATGAAACATAGAAATGAGGTGCGATATCGCGTTTTAAGAATCACAAGAACTCTATTGCTACGATACGTAGACATCTGCAAACGCTATTTCCTTGCAAGGAAGTGTCGCATTTACATTCATTTGAAGTGTAGACGATGAATACATAACACTTCGCAAATCATGTTATACCTTACCATGAAACATAGAAATGAGATGCGGTATCGCGTTTTAAGAATCATAAGAACTCTATTGCTACGATACGTAGACATCTGCAAACGCTATTTCCTTGCAGGGAAGTGTCGCATTTACATTCATTTGAATCGTAGACGAGGAATGCATAACACTTCGCAATGAATATTATATCTTATCATGAAACATAGATATGAGATGCAATATCTCGTTTTAAGAATCATAAGAACTCTATTGCTACGATACGTAGACATCTGCAAACGCTATTTCCTTGCAGGGAAGTGTCGCATTTACATTCATTTGAATCGTAGACGAGGAATGCATAACACTTCGCAATGAATATTATATCTTATCATGAAACATAGATATGAGATGCAATATCTCGTTTTAAGAAGCATTAGAACTCTATTCCTACGATACCTAGACATCTGCAGACGCTATTTCCTAGCAAGGAAGTGTCGCATTTACATTCATTTGAAGTGTAGACGAGGAATACATGACACTTCGCAAATCATATTATATCTTACCATGAAACATATAAATGAGATGCGATATCGCGCTTTATGAAACATTAGAACTCTATTGCTACGATACGTAGACATCTGCAAACGCTATTTCCTAGCGAGAAAGTGTCGCATTCACATTCATTTGAATCGTAGACGAGGAATACATGATACTTCGCAAATCATATTATATCTTACCATGATACATAGAAATGAGATGCGATATCGGGTTTTAAGAATCATAAGAACTCTATTGCTACGATACGTAGACATCTGCAAACGCTATTTCCTTGCAAGGAAGTGTCGCATTTATATTCATTTGATGTGTAGACGAGGAATACATAACACTTCGCAAATCATATTATATCTTACCACGAAACATAGAAATGAGATGCGATATCGCGTTTTAAGTATCATAAGAACTCTATTGCTACGATACGTAGACATCTGCAAACGCTATTTCCTTGCAAAGAAGTGTCGCATTCACATTCATTTGAAGTGTAGACGAGGAATACATAACACTTCGCAAATCATGTTATACCTTACCATGAAACATAGAAATGAGATGCGATATCGCGTTTTAAGAATCATAAGAACTCTATTGCTACGATACGTAGACATCTGCAAACGCTATTTCCTTGCAAGGAAGTGTCGTATTTACATTCATTTGAAGTGTAGACGATGAATACATGACACTTCGCAAATCATATTATATGTACCATGATACATAGAAATGAGATGCGATATCGCGTTTTAAGAATCATAAGAACTCTATTGCTACGATACGTAGACATCTGCAAACGCTATTTCCTTGCAGGGAAGTGTCGCATTTACATTCATTTGAAGTGTAGACGATGAATACATAACACTTCGCAAATCATGTTATACCTTACCATGAAACATAGAAATGAGATGCGATATCGCGTTTTAAGAATCATAAGAACTCTATTGCTACGATACGTAGACATCTGCAAACGCTATTTCCTTGCAAGGAAGTGTCGCATTTACATTCATTTGAATCGTAGACGAGGAATGCATAACACTTCGCAAATCATATTACATCTTACCATGAAACATAGAAATGAGATGCGATATCGCGTTTTAAGGAAAATAAGAACTCTATTGCTACGATACGTAGACATCTGCAAACGCTATTTCCTTGCAAAGAAGTGTCGCATTCACATTCATTTGAAGTGTAGACGAGGAATACATGACACTTCGCAAATCATATTATATCTTACCATGAAACATAGAAATGAGATGCGATATCGCGTTTTATGAAGCATTGGAACTCTATTGCTACGATACGTAGACATCTGCAAACGCTATTTCCTAGCGAGAAAGTGTCGCATTCACATTCATTTGAATCGTAGACGAGGAATACATGATACTTCGCAAATCATATTATATCTTACCATGATACATAGAAATGAGATGCGATATCGCGTTTTAAGAATCATAAGAACTCTATTGCTACGATACGTAGACATCTGCAAACGCTATTTCCTTGCAAGGAAGTGTCGCATTTACATTCATTTGATGTGTATACGAGGAATACATAACACTTCGCAAATCATATTATATCTTACCACGAAACATAGAAATGAGATGCGATATCGCGTTTTAAGTATCATAAGAACTCTATTGCTACGATACGTAGACATCTGCAAACGCTATTTCCTTGCAAAGAAGTGTCGCATTCACATTCATTTGAAGTGTAGACGAGGAATACATAACACTTCGCAAATCATGTTATACCTTACCATGAAACATAGAAATGAGATGCGATATCGCGTTTTAAGAATCATAAGAACTCTATTGCTACGATACGTAGACATCTGCAAACGCTATTTCCTTGCAAGGAAGTGTCGTATTTACATTCATTTGAAGTGTAGACGATGAATACATGACACTTCGCAAATCATATTATATGTACCATGATACATAGAAATGAGATGCGATATCGCGTTTTAAGAATCATAAGAACTCTATTGCTACGATACGTAGACATCTGCAAACGCTATTTCCTTGCAGGGAAGTGTCGCATTTACATTCATTTGAAGTGTAGACGATGAATACATAACACTTCGCAAATCATGTTATACCTTACCATGAAACATAGAAATGAGATGCGATATCGCGTTTTAAGAATCATAAGAACTCTATTGCTACGATACGTAGACATCTGCAAACGCTATTTCCTTGCAAGGAAGTGTCGCATTTACATTCATTTGAATCGTAGACGAGGAATGCATAACACTTCGCAAATCATATTACATCTTACCATGAAACATAGAAATGAGATGCGATATCGCGTTTTAAGGAAAATAAGAACTCTATTGCTACGATACGTAGACATCTGCAAACGCTATTTCCTTGCAAAGAAGTGTCGCATTCACATTCATTTGAAGTGTAGACGAGGAATACATGACACTTCGCAAATCATATTATATCTTACCATGAAACATAGAAATGAGATGCGATATCGCGTTTTATGAAGCATTGGAACTCTATTGCTACGATACGTGGACATCTGCAAACGCTATTTCCTAGCGAGAAAGTGTCGCATTCACATTCATTTGAATCGTAGACGAGGAATACATGATACTTCGCAAATCATATTATATCTTACCATGATACATAGAAATGAGATGCGATATCGCGTTTTAAGAATCATAAGAACTCTATTGCTACGATACGTAGACATCTGCAAACGCTATTTCCTTGCAAGGAAGTGTCGCATTTACATTCATTTGATGTGTATACGAGGAATACATAACACTTCGCAAATCATATTATATCTTACCACGAAACATAGAAATGAGATGCGATATCGCGTTTTAAGTATCATAAGAACTCTATTGCTACGATACGTAGACATCTGCAAACGCTATTTCCTTGCATAGAAGTGTCGCATTCACATTCATTTGAAGTGTAGACGAGGAATACATAACACTTCGCAAATCATGTTATACCTTACCATGAAACATAGAAATGAGATGCGATATCGCGTTTTAAGAGTCATAAGAACTCTATTGCTACGATACGTAGACATCTGCAAACTTTATTTCCTTGCAAGGAAGTGTCGCATTTACATTCATTTGAAGTGTAGACGATGAATACATGACACTTCGCAAATCATATTATATGTACCATGATACATAGAAATGAGATGCGATATCGCGTTTTAAGAATCATAAGAACTCTATTGCTACGATACGTAGACATCTGCAAACGCTATTTCCTTGCAAGGAAGTGTCGCATTTACATTCATTTGAATCGTAGACGAGGAATGCATAACACCTCGCAAATCATATTACATCTTACCATGAAACATAGAAATGAGATGCGATATCGAGTTTTAAGAAGCATTACAACTCTATTGCTACGATACCTAGACATCTGCAGACGCTATTTCCTAGCAAGGAAGTGTCGCATTTACATTCCTTTGAAGTGTAGACGAGGAATACATGACACTTCGCAAATCATATTATATCTTACCATGAAACATAGAAATGAGATGCGATATCGCGTTTTAAGGAGCATCAGAAATCCATTGCTACGATACGTAGACATCTGCAAACGATATTTCCTTGCAAGGTAGTGTCGCATTTACTTTCAGTTGATGTGTAGACGAGGAATACATAACACTTCGCAAATCATATTATATCTTACCATGAAACATAGAAATGAGATGCGATATCGCGTTTTAAGAAGCATTAGAACTCTATTGCTACGATACGTAGACATCTGCAAACGCTATTTCCTTGCAAGGAAGTGTCGCATTTACATTCATTTGAAGTGTAGACGAGGAATACATGACACTTCGCAAATCATATTATATGTACCATGATACATAGAAATGAGTTGCGATATCGCGTTTTAAGAAGCATTAGAAATCTATTGCTACGATACGTAGACATCTGCAAACGCTATTTCCTAGCGAGAAAGTGTCGCATTCACATTCATTTGAAGTGTAGACGAGGAATACATAACACTTCGCAAATCATATTACACCTTACCATGAAACATAGAAATGAGATGCGATATCGCGTTTTAAGAATCAGAAGAACTCTATTGCTACGATACGTAGACATCTGCAAACGCTATTTCCTAGCAAGGAAGTGTCGCATTTACATTCATTTGAAGTGTAGACGAGGAATACATGACACTTCGCAAATCATATTCTATCTTACCATGAAACATAGAAATGAAATGCGATATCGCGTTTTAAGAAGCATTAGAACTCTATTGCTACGATACCTAGACATCTGCAGACGCTATTTCCTAGCAAGGAAGTGTCGCATTTACATTCATTTGAAGTGTAGACGAGGAATACATGACACTTCGCAAATCATATTATATGTACCATGATACATAGAAATGAGATGCGATATCGCGTTTTAAGAAGCATTAGAAATCTATTGCTACGATACGTAGACATCTGCAAACGCTATTTCCTTGCAAAGAAGTGTCGCATTCACATTCATTTGAAGTGTAGACGAGGAATACATAACACTTCGCAAATCATGTTATACCTTACCATGAAACATAGAAATGAGGTGCGATATCGCGTTTTAAGAATCACAAGAGCTCTATTGCTACGATACGTAGACATCTGCAAACGCTATTTCCTTGCAAGGAAGTGTCGCATTTACATTCATTTGAAGTGTAGACGATGAATACATAACACTTCGCAAATCATGTTATACCTTACCATGAAACATAGAAATGAGATGCGATATCGCGTTTTAAGAATCATAAGAACTCTATTGCTACGATACGTAGACATCTGCAAACGCTATTTCCTTGCAGGGAAGTGTCGCATTTACATTCATTTGAATCGTAGACGAGGAATGCATAACACTTCGCAATGAATATTATATCTTATCATGAAACATAGATATGAGATGCAATATCTCGTTTTAAGAAGCATTTGAACTCTATTGCTACGATACGTAGACATCTGCAAACGCTATTTCCTTGCAAGGAAGTGTCGCATTTACATTCATTTGATGTGTAGACGAGGAATACATAACACTTCGCAAATCATATTATATCTTACCACGAAACATAGAAATGAGATGCGATATCGCGTTTTAAGTATCATAAGAACTCTATTGCTATGATACGTAGACATCTGCAAACGCTATTTCCTTGCAAAGGAGTGTCGCATTCACATTCATTTGAAGTGTAGACGAGGAATACATAACACTTCGCAAATCATGTTATACCTTACCATGAAACATAGAAATGAGGTGCGATATCGCGTTTTAAGAATCACAAGAGCTCTATTGCTACGATACGTAGACATCTGCAAACGCTATTTCCTAGCGAGAAAGTGTCGCATTCACATTCATTTGAATCGTGGACGAGGAATACATGATACTTCGCAAATCATATTATATCGTACCATGATACATAGAAATGAGATGCGATATCGCGTTTTAAGAATCATAAGAACTCTATTGCTACGATACGTAGACATCTGCAAACGCTATTTCCTTGCAAGGAAGTGTCGCATTTATATTCATTTGATGTGTAGACGAGGAATACATAACACTTCGCAAATCATATTATATCTTACCACGAAACATAGAAATGAGATGCGATATCGCGTTTTAAGTATCATAAGAACTCTATTGCTACGATACGTAGACATCTGCAAACGCTATTTCCTTGCAAAGAAGTGTCGCATTCACATTCATTTGAAGTGTAGACGAGGAATACATAACACTTCGCAAATCATGTTATACCTTACCATGAAACATAGAAATGAGATGCGATACGCGTTTTAAGAATCATAAGAACTCTATTGCTACGATACGTAGACATCTGCAAACGCTATTTCCTTGCAAAGAAGTGTCGCATTCACATTCATTTGAAGTGTAGACGAGGAATACATAACACTTCGCAAATCATGTTATACCTTACCATGAAACATAGAAATGAGATGCGATACGCGTTTTAAGAATCATAAGAACTCTATTGCTACGATACGTAGACATCTGCAAACGCTATTTCCTTGCAAAGAAGTGTCGCATTCACATTCATTTGAAGTGTAGACGAGGAATACATAACACTTCGCAAATCATATTATACCTTACCATGAAACATAGAAATGAGATGCGATACGCGTTTTAAGAATCATAAGAACTCTATTGCTACGATACGTAGACATCTGCAAACGCTATTTCCTTGCAAAGAAGTGTCGCATTCACATTCATTTGAAGTGTAGACGAGGAATACATAACACTTCGCAAATCATGTTATACCTTACCATGAAACATAGAAATGAGATGCGATACGCGTTTTAAGAATCATAAGAACTCTATTGCTACGATACGTAGACATCTGCAAACGCTATTTCCTTGCAAAGAAGTGTCGCATTCACATTCATTTGAAGTGTAGACGAGGAATACATAACACTTCGCAAATCATATTATACCTTACCATGAAACATAGAAATGAGATGCGATATCGCGTTTTAAGAATCATAAGAACTCTATTGCTACGATACGTAGACATCTGCAAACTCTATTTCCTTGCAAGGAAGTGTCGCATTTACATTCATTTGAAGTGTAGACGATGAATACATAACACTTCGCAAATCATGTTATACCTTGTCATGAAACATAGAAATGAGGTGCGATATCGCGTTTTAAGAATCACAAGAACTCTATTGCTACGATACGTAGACATCTGCAAACGCTATTTCCTTGCAAGGAAGTGTCGCATTTACATTCATTTGAAGTGTAGACGATGAATACATAACACTTCGCAAATTATGTTATACCTTACCATGAAACATAGAAATGAGATGCGATATCGCGTTTTAAGAATCATAAGAACTCTATTGCTACGATACGTAGACATCTGCAAACGCTATTTCCTAGCGAGAAAGTGTCGCATTTACATTCATTTGAAGTGTAGACGAGGAATACATGACACTACGCAAATCATATAATATCTTACCATGAAACATAGAAATGAGATGCGATGTCGCGTTTTAAGAATCACAAGAGCTCTATTGCTACGATACGTAGACATCTGCAAACGCTATTTCCTTGCAGGGAAGTGTCGCATTTACATTCATTTGAATCGTAGACGAGGAATGCATAACACTTCGCAATTAATATTATACCTTAAAATGAAACATAGAAATGAGATGCGATATCGCGTTTTAAGAATCATAAGAACTCTATTGCTACGATACGTAGACATCTGCAAACGCTATTTCCTTGCAAGGAAGTGTCGCATTTACATTCATTTGAAGTGTAGACGATGAATACATAACACTTCGCAAATCATGTTATACCTTGTCATGAAACATAGAAATGAGGTGCGATATCGCGTTTTAAGAATCACAAGAACTCTATTGCTACGATACGTAGACATCTGCAAACGCTATTTCCTTGCAAGGAAGTGTCGCATTTACATTCATTTGAAGTGTAGACGATGAATACATAACACTTCGCAAATCATGTTATACCTTACCATGAAACATAGAAATGAGATGCGATATCGCGTTTTAAGAATCATAAGAACTCTATTGCTACGATACGTAGACATCTGCAAACGCTATTTCCTTGCAAGGAAGTGTCGCATTTACCTTCATTTGAAGTGCAGACGAGGAATACATAACACTCCGCAAATCATATTATATCTTACAATGAAACATAGAAATGAGATGCGACATCGCGTTCTAAGAAGCATTAGAACACTACTGCTACGATAGGTAGACATTTGCAACCGCTATTTCCTTGCAAGGAAGTGTCGCATTTACATTCATTTGAAGTGTAGACGAGGAATACATAAAACTTCGCAAATCATATTATATCTTACAATGAAACATAGAAATGAGATGCGACATCGCGTTCTAAGAAGCATTAGAACACTACTGCTACGATAGGTAGACATTTGCAAACGCTATTTCCTTGCAAGGAAGTGCCGCATTTACATTCATTTGAAGTGTAGACGATGAATACATGACACTTCGCAAATCATATTATATGTACCATGATACATAGAAATGAGATGCGATATCGCGTTCTAAGAATCATAAGAACTCTATTGCTACGATACGTAGACATCTGCAAACGCTATTTCCTTGCAGGGAAGTGTCGCATTTACATTCATTTGAAGTGTAGACGATGAATACATAACACTTCGCAAATCATGTTATACCTTACCATGAAACATAGAAATGAGATGCGATATCGCGTTTTAAGAATCATAAGAACTCTATTGCTACGATACGTAGACATCTGCAAACGCTATTTCCTTGCAAGGAAGTGTCGCATTTACATTCATTTGAATCGTAGACGAGGAATGCATAACACTTCGCAAATCATATTACATCTTACCATGAAACATAGAAATGAGATGCGATATCGCGTTTTAAGGAAAATAAGAACTCTATTGCTACGATACGTAGACATCTGCAAACGCTATTTCCTTGCAAAGAAGTGTCGCATTCACATTCATTTGAAGTGTAGACGAGGAATACATGACACTTCGCAAATCATATTATATCTTACCATGAAACATAGAAATGAGATGCGATATCGCGTTTTATGAAGCATTAGAACTCTATTGCTACGATACGTAGACATCTGCAAACGCTATTTCCTAGCGAGAAAGTGTCGCATTCACATTCATTTGAATCGTAGACGAGGAATACATGATACTTCGCAAATCATATTATATCTTACCATGATACATAGAAATGAGATGCGATATCGCGTTTTAAGAATCATAAGAACTCTATTGCTACGATACGTAGACATCTGCAAACGCTATTTCCTTGCAAGGAAGTGTCGCATTTACATTCATTTGAAGTGTAGACGATGAATACATAATACTTCGCAAATCATGTTATACCTTGTCATGAAACATAGAAATGAGGTGCGATATCGCGTTTTAAGAATCACAAGAACTCTATTGCTACGATACGTAGACATCTGCAAACGCTATTTCCTTGCAAGGAAGTGTCGCATTTACATTCATTTGAAGTGTAGACGATGAATACATAACACTTCGCAAATCATATTATATCTTACCATGAGACATAGAAATGTGATGCGATATCGCGTTTTAAGAATCATAAGAACTCTATTGCTACGATACGTAGACATCTGCAAACGCTATTTCCTTGCAAGGAAGTGTCGCATTTACCTTCATTTGAAGTGCAGACGAGGAATACATAACACTCCGCAAATCATATTATATCTTACAATGAAACATAGAAATGAGATGCGACATCGCGTTCTAAGAAGCATTAGAACACTACTGCTACGATAGGTAGACATTTGCAAATGCTATTTCCTTGCAAGGAAGTGTCGCATTTACATTCATTTGAAGTGTAGACGAGGAATACATAAAACTTCGCAAATCATATTATGTCTTACCATGACACATAGAAATGAGATGCGACATCGCGTTCTAAGAAGCATTAGAACATTACTGCTACGATAGGTAGACATTTGCAAACGCTATTTCCTTGCAAGGAAGTGCAGCATTTACATTCATTTGAATTGTAGACGAGGAATACATGACACTTCGCAAATCATATTATATCTTACCATGAAACATAGAAATATGTTGCGATATCGCGTTTTAAGAATCATAAGAACTCTATTGCTACGATACGTAGACATCTGCAAACGCTATTTCCTTGCAAAGAAGTGTCGCATTTACCTTCATTTGAAGTGTAGACGAGAAATACATAACACTTCGCAAATCATATTATATCTTACCATGAAACATAGAAATGTGATGCGACATCGCGTTCTAAGAAGCATTAGAACACTACTGCTACGATAGGTAGACATTTGCAACCGCTATTTCCTTCCAAGGAAGTGTCGCATTTACATTCATTTGAAGTGTAGACAAGGAATACATAAAACTTCGCAAATCATATTATATCTTACAATGAAACATAGAAATGAGATGCGACATCGCGTTCTAAGAAGCATTAGAACACTACTGCTGCGATAGGTAGACATTTGCAAACGCTATTTCCTTGCAAGGAAGTGTCGCATTTACATTCATTTGAAGTGTAGACGAGGAACACATAAAACTTCGCAAATCGTATTATATCCTACCATGAAACATAGAAATGAGATGCGATATCGCGTTTTAAGAAGCATTAGAACACTATTGCTACGATACGTAGACATCTGCAAACGCTATTTCCTAGCGAGGAAGTGTCGCATTCACATTCATTTGAAGTGTAGACGAGGAATACATAACACTTAGCAAATCATATTATATCTTACCATTAAACATAGAACTGAGATGCGATATCGCGTTCTAAGAAGCATTAGAACACTACTGCTACGATAGGTAGACATTTGCAAACGATATTTCCTAGAAAAAGAAGTGTCGCATTTACATTCATTTGAAGTGTAGGCGAGGAATCCATAACACATAGCAAATCATATTATATCTTACCATGAAACATAGAAATGAGATGCGATATCGCGTTTTAAGAATCATAAGAACTCTATTGCAACGATACGTAGACATCTGCAAACGCTATTTCCTTGCAAAGAAGTGTCGCAGTTACATTCATTTGAAGTGTAGACGAGGAATACATGACACTTCGCAAATCATATAATATCTTACCATGAAACATAGAAATGAGATGCGATATCCCGTTTTAAGAATCATAAGAACTCTATTGCTACGACACGTAGACATCTGCAAACGCTATTTCCTTGCAAGGAAGTGTCGCATTTACATTCAATTGAATCGTAGACGAGGAATACATAACACTTCGCAATGAATATTATATCTTATCATGAAACATAGATATGAGATGCAATATCTCGTTTTAAGAAGCATTTGAAATCTATTGCTTCGATACGTAGACATCTGCAAACGCTATTTCCTTGCAAGGAAGTGTCGCATTTACATTCGTTTGAAGTGTAGACGAGGTATACATAGCACTTCGCAAATCATATAATATCTTACCATGAAACATAGAAATGAGATGCGATACGCGTTTTAAGAATCATAAGAACTCTATTGCTACGATACGTAGACATCTGCAAACGCTATTTCCTTGCAAAGAAGTGTCGCACTCACATTCATTTGAAGTGTAGACGAGGAATACATAACACTTCGCAAATCATGTTATACCTTACCATGAAACATAGAAATGAGATGCGATACGCGTTTTAAGAATCATAAGAACTCTATTGCTACGATACGTAGACATCTGCAAACGCTATTTCCTTGCAAAGAAGTGTCGCATTCACATTCATTTGAAGTGTAGACGAGGAATACATAACACTTCGCAAATCATATTATACCTTACCATGAAACATAGAAATGAGATGCGATATCGCGTTTTAAGAATCATAAGAACTCTATTGCTACGATACGTAGACATCTGCAAACGCTATTTCCTTGCAAGGAAGTGTCGCATTTACATTCATTTGAAGTGTAGACGATGAATACATAACACTTCGCAAATCATGTTATACCTTGTCATGAAACATAGAAATGAGGTGCGATATCGCGTTTTAAGAATCATAAGAACTCTATTGCTACGATACGTAGACATCTGCAAACGCTATTTCCTTGCAAGGAAGTGTCGTATTTACATTCATTTGAAGTGTAGACGATGAATACATGACACTTCGCAAATCATATTATATGTACCATGATACATAGAAATGAGATGCGATATCGCGTTCTAAGAATCATAAGAACTCTATTGCTACGATACGTAGACATCCGCAAACGCTATTTCCTTGCAGGGAAGTGTCGCATTTACATTCATTTGAAGTGTAGACGATGAATACATAACACTTCGCAAATCATGTTATACCTTACCATGAAACATAGAAATGAGATGCGATATCGCGTTTTAAGAATCATAAGAACTCTATTGCTACGATACGTAGACATCTGCAAACGCTATTTCCTTGCAAGGAAGTGTCGCATTTACATTCATTTGAATCGTAGACGAGGAATGCATAACACTTCGCAAATCATATTACATCTTACCATGAAACATAGAAATGAGATGCGATATTGCGTTTTAAGGAAAATAAGAACTCTATTGCTACGATACGTAGACATCTGCAAACGCTATTTCCTTGCAAAGAAGTGTCGCATTCACATTCATTTGAAGTGTAGACGAGGAATACATGACACTTCGCAAATCATATTATATCTTACCATGAAACATAGAAATGAGATGCGATATCGCGTTTTATGAAGCATTAGAACTCTATTGCTACGATACGTAGACATCTGCAAACGCTATTTCCTAGCGAGAAAGTGTCGCATTCACATTCATTTGAATCGTAGACGAGGAATACATGATACTTCGCAAATCATATTATATCTTACCATGATACATAGAAATGAGATGCGATATCGCGTTTTAAGAATCATAAGAACTCTATTGCTACGATACGTAGACATCTGCAAACGCTATTTCCTTGCAAGGAAGTGTCGCATTTACATTCATTTGATGTGTATACGAGGAATACATAACACTTCGCAAATCATATTATATCTTACCACGAAACATAGAAATGAGATGCGATATCGCGTTTTAAGTATCATAAGAACTCTATTGCTATGATACGTAGACATCTGCAAACGCTACTTCCTTGCAAAGAAGTGTCGCATTCACATTCATTTGAAGTGTAGACGAGGAATACATAACACTTCGCAAATCATGTTATACCTTACCATGAAACATAGAAATGAGATGCGATATCGCGTTTTAAGAATCATAAGTACTCTATTGCTACGATACGTAGACATCTGCAAACGCTATTTCCTTGCAAGGAAGTGTCGCATTTACATTCATTTGAAGTGTAGACGATGAATACATAACACTTCGCAAATCATGTTATACCTTACCATGAAACATAGAAATGAGATGCGATATCGCGTTTTAAGAATCATAAGAACTCTATTGCTACGATACGTAGACATCTGCAAACGCTATTTCCTAGCAAGGAAGTGTCGCATTTACATTCATTTGAAGTGTAGACGAGGAATACATGACACTTCGCAAATCATATTATATCTTACCATGAAACATAGAAATGAGATGCGATATCGCATTTTATGAAGCATTAGAACTCTATTGCTACGATACGTAGACATTTGCAAACGCTATTTCCTAGCGAGAAAGTGTCGCATTCACATTCATTTGAATCGTAGACGAGGAATACCTAATTCTTCCCAAATCATATTATATCTTACCATGATACATAGAAATGAGATGCGATTTCGCGTTTTAAGAATCATAAGAACTCTATTGCTACGATACGTAGACATCTGCAAACGCTATTTCCTTGCAAGGAAGTGTCGCATTTATATTCATTTGATGTGTAGACGAGGAATACATAACACTTCGCAAATCATATTATATCTTACCACGAAACATAGAAATGAGATGCGATATCGCGTTTTAAGTATCATAAGAACTCTATTGCTACGATACGTAGACATCTGCAAACGCTATTTCCTTGCAAAGAAGTGTCGCATTCACATTCATTTGAAGTGTAGACGAGGAATACATAACACTTTGCAAATCATGTTATACCTTACCATGAAACATAGAAATGAGATGCGATACGCGTTTTAAGAATCATAAGAACTCTATTGCTACGATACGTAGACATCTGCAAACGCTATTTCCTTGCAAAGAAGTGTCGCACTCACATTCATTTGAAGTGTAGACGAGGAATACATAACACTTCGCAAATCATGTTATACCTTACCATGAAACATAGAAATGAGATGCGATACGCGTTTTAAGAATCATAAGAACTCTATTGCTACGATACGTAGACATCTGCAAACGCTATTTCCTAGCGAGGAAGTGTCGCATTCACATTCATTTGAAGTGTAGACGAGGAATACATAACACTTAGCAAATCATATTATATCTTACCATTAAACATAGAACTGAGATGCGATATCGCGTTCTAAGAAGCATTAGAACACTACTGCTACGATAGGTAGACATTTGCAAACGATATTTCCTAGAAAAAGAAGTGTCGCATTTACATTCATTTGAAGTGTAGGCGAGGAATCCATAACACATAGCAAATCATATTATATCTTACCATGAAACATAGAAATGAGATGCGATATCGCGTTTTAAGAATCATAAGAACTCTATTGCAACGATACGTAGACATCTGCAAACGCTATTTCCTTGCAAAGAAGTGTCGCAGTTACATTCATTTGAAGTGTAGACGAGGAATACATGACACTTCGCAAATCATATAATATCTTACCATGAAACATAGAAATGAGATGCGATATCCCGTTTTAAGAATCATAAGAACTCTATTGCTACGACACGTAGACATCTGCAAACGCTATTTCCTTGCAAGGAAGTGTCGCATTTACATTCAATTGAATCGTAGACGAGGAATACATAACACTTCGCAATGAATATTATATCTTATCATGAAACATAGATATGAGATGCAATATCTCGTTTTAAGAAGCATTTGAAATCTATTGCTTCGATACGTAGACATCTGCAAACGCTATTTCCTTGCAAGGAAGTGTCGCATTTACATTCGTTTGAAGTGTAGACGAGGTATACATAGCACTTCGCAAATCATATAATATCTTACCATGAAACATAGAAATGAGATGCGATACGCGTTTTAAGAATCATAAGAACTCTATTGCTACGATACGTAGACATCTGCAAACGCTATTTCCTTGCAAAGAAGTGTCGCACTCACATTCATTTGAAGTGTAGACGAGGAATACATAACACTTCGCAAATCATGTTATACCTTACCATGAAACATAGAAATGAGATGCGATACGCGTTTTAAGAATCATAAGAACTCTATTGCTACGATACGTAGACATCTGCAAACGCTATTTCCTTGCAAAGAAGTGTCGCATTCACATTCATTTGAAGTGTAGACGAGGAATACATAACACTTCGCAAATCATATTATACCTTACCATGAAACATAGAAATGAGATGCGATATCGCGTTTTAAGAATCATAAGAACTCTATTGCTACGATACGTAGACATCTGCAAACGCTATTTCCTTGCAAGGAAGTGTCGCATTTACATTCATTTGAAGTGTAGACGATGAATACATAACACTTCGCAAATCATGTTATACCTTGTCATGAAACATAGAAATGAGGTGCGATATCGCGTTTTAAGAATCATAAGAACTCTATTGCTACGATACGTAGACATCTGCAAACGCTATTTCCTTGCAAGGAAGTGTCGTATTTACATTCATTTGAAGTGTAGACGATGAATACATGACACTTCGCAAATCATATTATATGTACCATGATACATAGAAATGAGATGCGATATCGCGTTCTAAGAATCATAAGAACTCTATTGCTACGATACGTAGACATCCGCAAACGCTATTTCCTTGCAGGGAAGTGTCGCATTTACATTCATTTGAAGTGTAGACGATGAATACATAACACTTCGCAAATCATGTTATACCTTACCATGAAACATAGAAATGAGATGCGATATCGCGTTTTAAGAATCATAAGAACTCTATTGCTACGATACGTAGACATCTGCAAACGCTATTTCCTTGCAAGGAAGTGTCGCATTTACATTCATTTGAATCGTAGACGAGGAATGCATAACACTTCGCAAATCATATTACATCTTACCATGAAACATAGAAATGAGATGCGATATTGCGTTTTAAGGAAAATAAGAACTCTATTGCTACGATACGTAGACATCTGCAAACGCTATTTCCTTGCAAAGAAGTGTCGCATTCACATTCATTTGAAGTGTAGACGAGGAATACATGACACTTCGCAAATCATATTATATCTTACCATGAAACATAGAAATGAGATGCGATATCGCGTTTTATGAAGCATTAGAACTCTATTGCTACGATACGTAGACATCTGCAAACGCTATTTCCTAGCGAGAAAGTGTCGCATTCACATTCATTTGAATCGTAGACGAGGAATACATGATACTTCGCAAATCATATTATATCTTACCATGATACATAGAAATGAGATGCGATATCGCGTTTTAAGAATCATAAGAACTCTATTGCTACGATACGTAGACATCTGCAAACGCTATTTCCTTGCAAGGAAGTGTCGCATTTACACTCATTTGATGTGTATACGAGGAATACATAACACTTCGCAAATCATATTATATCTTACCACGAAACATAGAAATGAGATGCGATATCGCGTTTTAAGTATCATAAGAACTCTATTGCTATGATACGTAGACATCTGCAAACGCTACTTCCTTGCAAAGAAGTGTCGCATTCACATTCATTTGAAGTGTAGACGAGGAATACATAACACTTCGCAAATCATGTTATACCTTACCATGAAACATAGAAATGAGATGCGATATCGCGTTTTAAGAATCATAAGTACTCTATTGCTACGATACGTAGACATCTGCAAACGCTATTTCCTTGCAAGGAAGTGTCGCATTTACATTCATTTGAAGTGTAGACGATGAATACATAACACTTCGCAAATCATGTTATACCTTACCATGAAACATAGAAATGAGATGCGATATCGCGTTTTAAGAATCATAAGAACTCTATTGCTACGATACGTAGACATCTGCAAACGCTATTTCCTAGCAAGGAAGTGTCGCATTTACATTCATTTGAAGTGTAGACGAGGAATACATGACACTTCGCAAATCATATTATATCTTACCATGAAACATAGAAATGAGATGCGATATCGCATTTTATGAAGCATTAGAACTCTATTGCTACGATACGTAGACATCTGCAAACGCTATTTCCTAGCGAGAAAGTGTCGCATTCACATTCATTTGAATCGTAGACGAGGAATACCTAATTCTTCCCAAATCATATTATATCTTACCATGATACATAGAAATGAGATGCGATTTCGCGTTTTAAGAATCATAAGAACTCTATTGCTACGATACGTAGACATCTGCAAACGCTATTTCCTTGCAAGGAAGTGTCGCATTTATATTCATTTGATGTGTAGACGAGGAATACATAACACTTCGCAAATCATATTATATCTTACCACGAAACATAGAAATGAGATGCGATATCGCGTTTTAAGTATCATAAGAACTCTATTGCTACGATACGTAGACATCTGCAAACGCTATTTCCTTGCAAAGAAGTGTCGCATTCACATTCATTTGAAGTGTAGACGAGGAATACATAACACTTTGCAAATCATGTTATACCTTACCATGAAACATAGAAATGAGATGCGATACGCGTTTTAAGAATCATAAGAACTCTATTGCTACGATACGTAGACATCTGCAAACGCTATTTCCTTGCAAAGAAGTGTCGCACTCACATTCATTTGAAGTGTAGACGAGGAATACATAACACTTCGCAAATCATGTTATACCTTACCATGAAACATAGAAATGAGATGCGATACGCGTTTTAAGAATCATAAGAACTCTATTGCTACGATACGTAGACATCTGCAAACGCTATTTCCTAGCGAGGAAGTGTCGCATTCACATTCATTTGAAGTGTAGACGAGGAATACATAACACTTAGCAAATCATATTATATCTTACCATTAAACATAGAACTGAGATGCGATATCGCGTTCTAAGAAGCATTAGAACACTACTGCTACGATAGGTAGACATTTGCAAACGATATTTCCTAGAAAAAGAAGTGTCGCATTTACATTCATTTGAAGTGTAGGCGAGGAATCCATAACACATAGCAAATCATATTATATCTTACCATGAAACATAGAAATGAGATGCGATATCGCGTTTTAAGAATCATAAGAACTCTATTGCAACGATACGTAGACATCTGCAAACGCTATTTCCTTGCAAAGAAGTGTCGCAGTTACATTCATTTGAAGTGTAGACGAGGAATACATGACACTTCGCAAATCATATAATATCTTACCATGAAACATAGAAATGAGATGCGATATCCCGTTTTAAGAATCATAAGAACTCTATTGCTACGACACGTAGACATCTGCAAACGCTATTTCCTTGCAAGGAAGTGTCGCATTTACATTCAATTGAATCGTAGACGAGGAATACATAACACTTCGCAATGAATATTATATCTTATCATGAAACATAGATATGAGATGCAATATCTCGTTTTAAGAAGCATTTGAAATCTATTGCTTCGATACGTAGACATCTGCAAACGCTATTTCCTTGCAAGGAAGTGTCGCATTTACATTCGTTTGAAGTGTAGACGAGGTATACATAGCACTTCGCAAATCATATAATATCTTACCATGAAACATAGAAATGAGATGCGATACGCGTTTTAAGAATCATAAGAACTCTATTGCTACGATACGTAGACATCTGCAAACGCTATTTCCTTGCAAAGAAGTGTCGCACTCACATTCATTTGAAGTGTAGACGAGGAATACATAACACTTCGCAAATCATGTTATACCTTACCATGAAACATAGAAATGAGATGCGATACGCGTTTTAAGAATCATAAGAACTCTATTGCTACGATACGTAGACATCTGCAAACGCTATTTCCTTGCAAAGAAGTGTCGCATTCACATTCATTTGAAGTGTAGACGAGGAATACATAACACTTCGCAAATCATATTATACCTTACCATGAAACATAGAAATGAGATGCGATATCGCGTTTTAAGAATCATAAGAACTCTATTGCTACGATACGTAGACATCTGCAAACGCTATTTCCTTGCAAGGAAGTGTCGCATTTACATTCATTTGAAGTGTAGACGATGAATACATAACACTTCGCAAATCATGTTATACCTTGTCATGAAACATAGAAATGAGGTGCGATATCGCGTTTTAAGAATCATAAGAACTCTATTGCTACGATACGTAGACATCTGCAAACGCTATTTCCTTGCAAGGAAGTGTCGTATTTACATTCATTTGAAGTGTAGACGATGAATACATGACACTTCGCAAATCATATTATATGTACCATGATACATAGAAATGAGATGCGATATCGCGTTCTAAGAATCATAAGAACTCTATTGCTACGATACGTAGACATCTGCAAACGCTATTTCCTTGCAAGGAAGTGTCGCATTTACATTCATTTGAATCGTAGACGAGGAATGCATAACACTTCGCAAATCATATTACATCTTACCATGAAACATAGAAATGAGATGCGATATCGCGTTTTAAGGAAAATAAGAACTCTATTGCTACGATACGTAGACATCTGCAAACGCTATTTCCTTGCAAAGAAGTGTCGCATTCACATTCATTTGAAGTGTAGACGAGGAATACATGACACTTCGCAAATCATATTATATCTTACCATGAAACATAGAAATGAGATGCGATATCGCGTTTTATGAAGCATTAGAACTCTATTGCTACGATACGTAGACATCTGCAAACGCTATTTCCTAGCGAGAAAGTGTCGCATTCACATTCATTTGAATCGTAGACGAGGAATACATGATACTTCGCAAATCATATTATATCTTACCATGATACATAGAAATGAGATGCGATATCGCGTTTTAAGAATCATAAGAACTCTATTGCTACGATACGTAGACATCTGCAAACGCTATTTCCTTGCAAGGAAGTGTCGCATTTACATTCATTTGATGTGTATACGAGGAATACATAACACTTCGCAAATCATATTATATCTTACCACGAAACATAGAAATGAGATGCGATATCGCGTTTTAAGTATCATAAGAACTCTATTGCTATGATACGTAGACATCTGCAAACGCTACTTCCTTGCAAAGAAGTGTCGCATTCACATTCATTTGAAGTGTAGACGAGGAATACATAACACTTCGCAAATCATGTTATACCTTACCATGAAACATAGAAATGAGATGCGATATCGCGTTTTAAGAATCATAAGTACTCTATTGCTACGATACGTAGACATCTGCAAACGCTATTTCCTTGCAAGGAAGTGTCGCATTTACATTCATTTGAAGTGTAGACGATGAATACATAACACTTCGCAAATCATGTTATACCTTACCATGAAACATAGAAATGAGATGCGATATCGCGTTTTAAGAATCATAAGAACTCTATTGCTACGATACGTAGACATCTGCAAACGCTATTTCCTAGCAAGGAAGTGTCGCATTTACATTCATTTGAAGTGTAGACGAGGAATACATGACACTTCGCAAATCATATTATATCTTACCATGAAACATAGAAATGAGATGCGATATCGCATTTTATGAAGCATTAGAACTCTATTGCTACGATACGTAGACATCTGCAAACGCTATTTCCTAGCGAGAAAGTGTCGCATTCACATTCATTTGAACCGTAGACGAGGAATACCTAATTCTTCCCAAATCATATTATATCTTACCATGATACATAGAAATGAGATGCGATTTCGCGTTTTAAGAATCATAAGAACTCTATTGCTACGATACGTAGACATCTGCAAACGCTATTTCCTTGCAAGGAAGTGTCGCATTTATATTCATTTGATGTGTAGACGAGGAATACATAACACTTCGCAAATCATATTATGTCTTACCACGAAACATAGAAATGAGATGCGATATCGCGTTTTAAGTATCATAAGAACTCTATTGCTACGATACGTAGACATCTGCAAACGCTATTTCCTTGCAAAGAAGTGTCGCATTCACATTCATTTGAAGTGTAGACGAGGAATACATAACACTTTGCAAATCATGTTATACCTTACCATGAAACATAGAAATGAGATGCGATACGCGTTTTAAGAATCATAAGAACTCTATTGCTACGATACGTAGACATCTGCAAACGCTATTTCCTTGCAAAGAAGTGTCGCACTCACATTCATTTGAAGTGTAGACGAGGAATACATAACACTTCGCAAATCATGTTATACCTTACCATGAAACATAGAAATGAGATGCGATACGCGTTTTAAGAATCATAAGAACTCTATTGCTACGATACGTAGACATCTGCAAACGCTATTTCCTAGCGAGAAAGTGTCGCATTCACATTCATTTGAATCGTAGACGAGGAATACCTAATTCTTCCCAAATCATATTATATCTTACCATGATACATAGAAATGAGATGCGATTTCGCGTTTTAAGAATCATAAGAACTCTATTGCTACGATACGTAGACATCTGCAAACGCTATTTCCTTGCAAGGAAGTGTCGCATTTATATTCATTTGATGTGTAGACGAGGAATACATAACACTTCGCAAATCATATTATATCTTACCACGAAACATAGAAATGAGATGCGATATCGCGTTTTAAGTATCATAAGAACTCTATTGCTACGATACGTAGACATCTGCAAACGCTATTTCCTTGCAAAGAAGTGTCGCATTCACATTCATTTGAAGTGTAGACGAGGAATACATAACACTTTGCAAATCATGTTATACCTTACCATGAAACATAGAAATGAGATGCGATACGCGTTTTAAGAATCATAAGAACTCTATTGCTACGATATGTAGACATCTGCAAACGCTATTTCCTTGCAAAGAAGTGTCGCACTCACATTCATTTGAAGTGTAGACGAGGAATACATAACACTTCGCAAATCATGTTATACCTTACCATGAAACATAGAAATGAGATGCGATACGCGTTTTAAGAATCATAAGAACTCTATTGCTACGATACGTAGACATCTGCAAACGCTATTTCCTTGCAAAGAAGTGTCGCATTCACATTCATTTGAAGTGTAGACGAGGAATACATAACACTTCGCAAATCATATTATACCTTACCATGAAACATAGAAATGAGATGCGATATCGCGTTTTAAGAATCATAATAACTCTATTGCTACGATACGTAGACATCTGCAAACGCTATTTCCTTGCAAGGAAGTGTCGCATTTACATTCATTTGAAGTGTAGACGATGAATACATAACACTTCGCAAATCATGTTATACCTTGTCATGAAACATAGAAATGAGGTGCGATATCGCGTTTTAAGAATCACAAGAACTCTATTGCTACGATACGTAGACATCTGCAAACGCTATTTCCTTGCAAGGAAGTGTCGCATTTACATTCATTTGAAGTGTAGACGATGAATACATAACACTTCGCAAATTATGTTATACCTTACCATGAAACATAGAAATGAGATGCGATATCGCGTTTTAAGAATCATAAGAACTCTATTGCTACGACACGTAGACATCTGCAAACGCTATTTCCTAGCGAGAATGTGTCGCATTTACATTCATTTGAAGTGTAGACGAGGAATACATGACACTACGCAAATCATATAATATCTTACCATGAAACATAGAAATGAGATGCGATGTCGCGTTTTAAGAATCACAAGAGCTCTATTGCTACGATACGTAGACATCTGCAAACGCTATTTCCTTGCAGGGAAGTGACGCATTTACATTCATTTGAATCGTAGACGAGGAATGCATAACACTTCGCAATGAATATCATACCTTAAAATGAAACATAGAAATGAGATGCGATATCGCGTTTTAAGAATCATAAGAACTCTATTGCTACGATACGTAGACATCTGCAAACGCTATTTCCTTGCAAGGAAGTGTCGCATTTACATTCATTTGAAGTGTAGACGATGAATACATAATACTTCGCAAATCATGTTATACCTTGTCATGAAACATAGAAATGAGGTGCGATATCGCGTTTTAAGAATCACAAGAACTCTATTGCTACGATACGTAGACATCTGCAAACGCTATTTCCTTGCAAGGAAGTGTCGCATTTACATTCATTTGAAGTGTAGACGATGAATACATAACACTTCGCAAATAATGTTATACCTTACCATGAAACATAGAAATGAGATGCGATATCGCGTTTTAAGAATCATAAGAACTCTATTGCTACGATACGTAGACATCTGCAAACGCTATTTCCTTGCAAAGAAGTGTCGCATTTACATTCATTTGAAGTGTAGACGAGGAATACATAACACTTCGCAAATCATATTATATCTTACCATGAGACATAGAAATGTGATGCGATATCGCGTTTTAAGAATCATAAGAACTCTATTGCTACGATACGTAGACATCTGCAAACGCTATTTCCTTGCAAGGAAGTGTCGCATTTACCTTCATTTGAAGTGCAGACGAGGAATACATAACACTCCGCAAATCATATTATATCTTACAATGAAACATAGAAATGTGATGCGACATCGCGTTCTAAGAAGCATTAGAACACTACTGCTACGATAGGTAGACATTTGCAACCGCTATTTCCTTGCAAGGAAGTGTCGCATTTACATTCATTTGAAGTGTAGACAAGGAATACATAAAACTTCGCAAATCATATTATATCTTACAATGAAACATAGAAATGAGATGCGACATCGCGTTCTAAGAAGCATTAGAACACTACTGCTACGATAGGTAGACATTTGCAAACGCTATTTCCTTGCAAGGAAGTGTCGCATTTACATTCATTTGAAGTGTAGACGAGGAACACATAAAACTTCGCAAATCGTATTATATCCTACCATGAAACATAGAAATGAGATGCGATATCGCGTTTTAAGAAGCATTAGAACACTATTGCTACGATACGTAGACATCTGCAAACGCTATTTCCTAGCGAGGAAGTGTCGCATTCACATTCATTTGAAGTGTAGACGAGGAATACATAACACTTAGCAAATCATATTATATCTTACCATTAAACATAGAACTGAGATGCGATATCGCGTTCTAAGAAGCATTAGAACACTACTGCTACGATAGGTAGACATTTGCAAACGATATTTCCTAGAAAAAGAAGTGTCGCATTTACATTCATTTGAAGTGTAGGCGAGGAATCCATAACACATAGCAAATCATATTATATCTTACCATGAAACATAGAAATGAGATGCGATATCGCGTTTTAAGAATCATAAGAACTCTATTGCAACGATACGTAGACATCTGCAAACGCTATTTCCTTGCAAAGAAGTGTCGCAGTTACATTCATTTGAAGTGTAGACGAGGAATACATGACACTTCGCAAATCATATAATATCTTACCATGAAACATAGAAATGAGATGCGATATCCCGTTTTAAGAATCATAGGAACTCTATTGCTACGACACGTAGACATCTGCAAACGCTATTTCCTAGCGAGGAAGTGTCGCATTTACATTCAATTGAATCGTAGACGAGGAATACATAACACTTCGCAATGAATATTATATCTTATCATGAAACATAGATATGAGATGCAATATCTCGTTTTAAGAAGCATTTGAAATCTATTGCTTCGATACGTAGACATCTGCAAACGCTATTTCCTTGCAAGGAAGTGTCGCATTTACATTCGTTTGAAGTGTAGACGAGGTATACATAACACTTCGCAAATCATATAATATCTTACCATGAAACATAGAAATGAGATGCGATATCACGTTTTAAGGAAAATAAGAACTCTATTGCTACGATACGTAGACATCTGCAAACGCTATTTCCTTGCAAAGAAGTGTCGCATTTACATTCATTTGAAGTGTAGACGAGGAATACATAACACTTCGCAAATCATATTATATCTTACCATGAAACATAGAAATGAGATGCGATATCGCGTTTTAAGAAGCATTAGAACACTATTGCTACGATACGTAGACATCTGCAAACGCTATTTCCTAGCGAGGAAGTGTCGCATTCACATTCATTTGAAGTGTAGACGAGGAATACATAACACTTCGCAAATCATATTATATCTTACCATTAAACATAGAAATGAGATGCGATATCGCGTTCTAAGAAGCATTAGAACACTACTGCTACGATAGGTAGACATTTGCAAACGATATTTCCTAGAAAAAGAAGTGTCGCATTTACATTCATTTGAAGTGTAGGCGAGGAATACATAACACATAGCAAATCATATTATATCTTACCATGAAACATAGAAATGAGATGCGATATCGCGTTTTAAGAAAAATAAGAACTCTATTGCTACGATACGTAGACATCTGCAAACGCTATTTCCTTGCAAGGAAGTGTCGCATTTACAATCATTTGAAGTGTAGACGAGGAATACATAACAGTTCGCAAATCATATTATATCTTACCATGAAACATAGAAATGTGATGCGATATCGCGTTTTAAGAATCATAAGAACTCTATTGCTACGATACGTAGACATCTGCAAACGCTATTTCCTTGCAAGGAAGTGTCAAATTTACTTTCATTTGAAGTGTAGACGAGGAATACATAACATTCCGCAAATCATATTATATCTTACCATTAAACGTAGAAATGAGATGCGATATCGCGTTTTAAGAATCATAAGACCTCTATTGCAACGATACGTAGACATCTGCAAACGCTATTTCCTTGCAAAGAAGTGTCGCATTTACATTCATTTGAAGTGTAGACGAGGAATACATAACACTTCGCAAATCATATTATACCTTACCATGAAACATAGAAATGAGATGCGATATCGCGTTTTAAGAATCATAAGAACTCTATTGCTACGATAGGTAGACATCTGCAATCGCTATTTCCTTGCAAGGAAGTGCCGCATTTACATTCATTTGAAGTGTAGACGAGGAATACATAGCACTCCGCAAATCATATTATATCTTACCATGAACATAGAAATGAGATGCGACATCGCGTTCTAAGAAGCATTAGAACACTACTGCTACGATAGGTAGACATTTGCAAACGCTATTTCCTTGCAAGGAAGTGCCGCATTTACATTCATTTGAAGTGTAGACGAGGAATACATAACACTCCGCAAATCATATTATATCTTACCATGAAACATAGAAATGAGATGCGATATCGCGTTTTAAGAATAATAAGAACTCTATTGCTACGATACGTAGACATCTGCAAACGCTATTTCCTTGCATAGAAGTGTCGCATTTACATTCATTTGAAGTGTAGACGAGGAATACATAACACTTCGCAAATCATATTATATCTTACCATGAAACATAGAAATGAGATGCGATACCGCGTATCAAGAAGCATCAGAAATCCATTGCTACGATACGTAGACATCTGCAAACGCTATTTCCTTGCAAGAAAGTGTCGCATTTACATTCATTTGAAGTGTAGACGAGGAATACATAACACTTCGCAAATCATATTATATCTTACCATGAAACATAGAAATGTGATGCGATAACGGGTTTTAAGAATCATAAGAACTCTATTGCTACGATACGTAGACATCTGCAAACGCTATTTCCTTGCAAAGAAGTGTCGCATTTACATTCATTTGAAGTGTAGACGAGGAATACATAACACTTCGCTAATCATATTATATCTTACCATGAAACATAGAAATGAGATGCGACATCGCGTTCTAAGAAACATTAGAACACTACTGCTACGATAGGTAGACATTTGCAAACGCTATTTCCTTGCAAGGAAGTGTCGCATTTACATTCATTTGAAGTGTAGACGAGGAATACATAAAACTTCGCAAATCATATTATATCTTACCATGAAACATAGATATGAAATGCGACATCGCGTTCTAAGAAGCATTAGAACACTACTGCTACGATAGGTAGACATTTGCAAACGCTATTTCCTTGCAAGGAAGTGTCGCATTTTCATTCATTTGAAGTGTAGACGAGGAATACATAAAACTTCGCAAATCATATTATATCTTACCATGAAACATAGAAATGAGATGCGACATCGCGTTCTAAGAAGCATTAGAACACTACTGCTACGATAGGTAGACATTTGCAAACGCTATTTCCTTGCAAGTAAGTGCCGCATTTACATTCATTTGAATTGTAGACGAGGAATACATAAAACTCCGCAAATCATATTATATCTTACCATGAAACATAGAAATGAGATGCGATATCGCGTTTTAAGAAGCATTAGAACCCTATTGCTACGATACGTGGACATCTGCAAACGCTATTTCCTAGCGAGGAAGTGTCGCATTCACATTCATTTGAAGTGTAAACGAGGAATACATAACACTTCGCAAATCATATTATATCTTACCATTAAAAATAGAAATGAGATGCGATATCGCGTTTTAAGAAAAATAAGAACTCTATTGCTACGATACGTAGACATCTGCAAACGCTATTTCCTTGCAAAGAAGTGTCGCATTTACATTCATTTGAAGTGTAGACGAGGAATACATAACACTTCGCAAATCACATTATATCTTACCATGAAACATAGAAATGTGATGCGATATCGCGTTTTAAGAATCATAAGAACTCTATTGCTACGATACGCAGACATCTGCAAACGCTATTTCCTTGCAAGGAAGTGTCGCATTTACATTCATTTGAAGTGTATACGAGGAATGCATAACACTTCGCAATGAATATTATATCTTATCATGAAACATAGAAATGAGATGCGACATCGCGTTCTAAGAAGCATTAGAACACTACTGCTACGATAGGTAGACATTTGCAAACGCTATTTCCTTGCAAGGAAGTGCCGCATTTACATTCATTTGAATTGTAGACGACGGATACATAACACTTCGCAAATCATATTATACCTTACCATGAAACATAGAAATGAGATGCGATATCGCGTTTTAAGAATCATAAGAACTCTATTGCTACGATACGTAGACATCTGCAATCGCTATTTCCTTGCAAGGAAGTGCCGCATTTACATTCATTTGAAGTGTAGACGAGGAATACATAACACTCCGCAAATCATATTATATCTTACCATGAAACATAGAAATGTGATGCGATATCGCGTTCTAAGAAGCATTAGAACTCTATTGCTACGATACGTAGACATCTGCAAACGCTATTTCCTAGCGAGGAAGTGTCGCATTTACATTCATTTGAAGTGTAGACGAGGAATACATAACACTCCGCAAATCATATTATATCTTACCATGAAACATAGAAATGAGATGCGACTTCGCGTTCTAAGAAGCATTAGAACACTACTGCTACGATAGGTAGACATTTGCAAACGCTATTTCCTTGCAAGGAAGTGCCGCATTTACATTCATTTGAATTGTAGACGAGGAATACATAACACTCCGCAAATCATATTATATCTTACCATGAAACATAGAAATGAGATGCGACATCGCGTTCTAAGAAGCATTAGAACACTACTGCTACGATAGGTAGACATTTGCAAACGCTATTTCCTTGCAAGGAAGTGCCGCATTTACATTCATTTGAATTGTAGACGACGGATACATAACACTTCGCAAATCATATTATACCTTACCATGAAACATAGAAATGAGATGCGATATCGCGTTTTAAGAATCATAAGAACTCTATTGCTACGATACGTAGACATCTGCAATCGCTATTTCCTTGCAAGGAAGTGCCGCATTTACATTCATTTGAAGTGTAGACGAGGAATACATAACACTCCGCAAATCATATTATATCTTACCATGAAACATAGAAATGTGATGCGATATCTCGTTCTAAGAAGCATTAGAACTCTATTGCTACGATACGTAGACATCTGCAAACGCTATTTCCTAGCGAGGAAGTGTCGCATTTACATTCATTTGAAGTGTAGACGAGGAATACATAACACTCCGCAAATCATATTATATCTTACCATGAAACATAGAAATGATAGGCGATATCGCGTTTTAAGAAACATCAGAAATCCATTGCTACGATACGTAGACATCTGCAAACGCTATTTCCTTGCAAAGAAGTGTCGCATTTACATTCATTTGAAGTGTAGACGAGGAATACATAACACTTCGCAAATCATATTATATCTTACCATGAAACATAGATATGAAATGCGACATCGCGTTCTAAGAAGCATTAGAACACTACTGCTACGATAGGTAGACATTTGCAAACGCTATTTCCTTGCAAGGAAGTGTCGCATTTACATTCATTTGAAGTGTAGACGAGGAATACATAAAACTTCGCAAATCATATTATATCTTACCATGAAACATAGAAATGAGATGCGACATCGCGTTCTAAGAAGCATTAGAACACTACTGCTACGATAGGTAGACATTTGCAAACGCTATTTCCTTGCAAGGAAGTGCCGCATTTACATTCATTTGAAGTGTAGACGAGGAATGCATAACACTTCGCAATGAATATTATATCTTATCATGAAACATAGATATGAGATGCAATATCTCGTTTTAAGAAGCATTTGAACTCTATTGCTTCGATACGTAGACATCTGCAAACGCTATTTCCTTGCAAGGACGCGTCGCATTTACATTCATTTGAAGTGTAGACGAGGAATGCATAACACTTCGCAATGAATATTATATCTTATCATGAAACATAGATATGAGATGCAATATCTCGTTTTAAGAAGCATTTGAACTCTATTGCTACGATACGTAGACATCTGCAATCGCTATTTCCTTGCAAGGAAGTGCCGCATTTACATTCATTTGAAGTGTAGACGAGGAATACATAACACTCCGCAAATCATATTATATCTTACCATGAAACATAGAAATGTGATGCGATATCGCGTTCTAAGAATCATAAGAACTCTATTGCTACGATACGTAGACATCTGCAAACGCTATTTCCTTGCAAAGAAGTGTCGCATTTACATTCATTTGAAGTGTAGACGAGGAATACATAACACTTCGCAAATCATATTATATCTTACCATGAAACATAGATATGAAATGCGACATCGCGTTCTAAGAAGCATTAGAACACTACTGCTAAGATAGGTAGACATCTGCAAACGCTATTTCCTTGCATAGAAGTGTCGCATTTACATTCATTTGAAGTGTAGACGAGGAATACATAACACTTCGCAAATCATATTATATCTTACCATGAAACATAGAAATGAGATGCGATACCGCGTATTAAGAAGCATCAGAAATCCATTGCTACGATACGTAGACATCTGCAAACGCTATTTCCTTGCAAGAAAGTGTCGCATTTACATTCATTTGAAGTGTAGACGAGGAATACATAACATTTCGCTATGAATATTACATCTTATCATGAAACATAGAAATGAGATGCGATATCGCGTTTTAAGAAGCATTAGAACTCTATCCCTACGATACGTAAACATCTGCAAACGCTGTTTCCTAGCAAGGAAGTGTCGCATTTACATTCATTTGAAGTGTAGACGAGGAATACATAAAACTTCGCAAATCATATTATATCTTACCATGAAACATAGAAATGAGATGCGACATCGCGTTCTAAGAAGCAT
This sequence comes from Xylocopa sonorina, assembly GCF_050948175.1. Taxonomy (NCBI): domain Eukaryota; kingdom Metazoa; phylum Arthropoda; class Insecta; order Hymenoptera; family Apidae; genus Xylocopa; species Xylocopa sonorina. The sequence continues at coordinate 97,032 of NC_135206.1, forward strand.
TAGAACACTACTGCTACGATACGTAGACATCTGCAATCGCTATTTCCTTGCAAGGAAGTGCCGCATTTACATTCATTTGAAGTGTATACGAGGAATACATAACACTCCGCAAATCATATTATATCTTACCATGAAACATAGAAATGAGATGCGACATCGCGTTCTAAGAAGCATTAGAACACTACTGCTACGATACGTAGACATCTGCAATCGCTATTTCCTTGCAAGGAAGTGCCGCATTTACATTCATTTGAAGTGTAGACGAGGAATACATAACACTCCGCAAATCATATTATATCTTACCATGAAACATAGAAATGTGATGCGATATCGCGTTTTAAGAAAAATAAGAACTCTATTGCTACGATACGTAGACATCTGCAAACGCTATTTCCTTGCAAAGAAGTGTCGCATTTACATTCATTTGAAGTGTAGACGAGGAATACATAACACTTCGCAAATCATATTATATCTTACCATGAAACATAGATATGAAATGCGACATCGCGTTCTAAGAAGCATTAGAACACTACTGCTACGATAGGTAGACATTTGCAAACGCTATTTCCTTGCAAGGAAGTGTCGCATTTACATTCATTTGAAGTGTAAACGAGGAATACATAAAACTTCGCAAATCATATTATATCTTACCATGAAACATAGAAATGAGATGCGACATCGCGTTCTAAGAAGCATTTGAACACAACTGCTACGATAGGTAGACATTTGCAAACGCTATTTCCTTGCAAGGAAGTGCCGCATTTACATTCATTTGAAGTGTAGACGAGGAATACATAACACTCCGCAAATCATATTATATCTTACCATGAAACATAGAAATGAGATGCGATATCGCGTTTTAAGAAGCATTAGAACTCTATTGCTACGATACGTAGACATCTGCAAACGCTATTTCCTAGCGAGGAAGTGCCGCATTTACATTCATTTGAAGTGTAGACGAGGAATACATAACACTCCGCAAATCATATTATATCTTACCATGAAACATAGAAATGAGATGCGATATCGCGTTTTAAGAAACATCAAGAATCCATTGCTACGATACGTAGACATCTGCAAACGCTATTTCCTTGCAAAGAAGTGTCGCATTTACATTCATTTGAAGTGTAGACGAGGAATACATAACACTTCGCAAATCATATTATATCTTACCATGAAACATAGATATGAAATGCGACATCGCGTTCTAAGAAGCATTAGAACACTACTGCTAAGATAGGTAGACATCTGCAAACGCTATTTCCTTGCATAGAAGTGTCGCATTTACATTCATTTGAAGTGTAGACGAGGAATACATAACACTTCGCAAATCATATTATATCTTACCATGAAACATAGAAATGAGATGCGATACCGCGTATTAAGAAGCATCAGAAATCCATTGCTACGATACGTAGACATCTGCAAACGCTATTTCCTTGCAAGAAAGTGTCGCATTTACATTCATTTGAAGTGTAGACGAGGAATACATAACATTTCGCTATGAATATTACATCTTATCATGAAACATAGAAATGAGATGCGATATCGCGTTTTAAGAAGCATTAGAACTCTATCCCTACGATACGTAAACATCTGCAAACGCTGTTTCCTAGCAAGGAAGTGTCGCATTTACATTCATTTGAAGTGTAGACGAGGAATACATAAAACTTCGCAAATCATATTATATCTTACCATGAAACATAGAAATGAGATGCGACATCGCGTTCTAAGAAGCATTAGAACACTACTGCTACGATACGTAGACATCTGCAATCGCTATTTCCTTGCAAGGAAGTGCCGCATTTACATTCATTTGAAGTGTATACGAGGAATACATAACACTCCGCAAATCATATTATATCTTACCATGAAACATAGAAATGAGATGCGACATCGCGTTCTAAGAAGCATTAGAACACTACTGCTACGATACGTAGACATCTGCAATCGCTATTTCCTTGCAAGGAAGTGCCGCATTTACATTCATTTGAAGTGTAGACGAGGAATACATAACACTCCGCAAATCATATTATATCTTACCATGAAACATAGAAATGTGATGCGATATCGCGTTTTAAGAAAAATAAGAACTCTATTGCTACGATACGTAGACATCTGCAAACGCTATTTCCTTGCAAAGAAGTGTCGCATTTACATTCATTTGAAGTGTAGACGAGGAATACATAACACTTCGCAAATCATATTATATCTTACCATGAAACATAGATATGAAATGCGACATCGCGTTCTAAGAAGCATTAGAACACTACTGCTACGATAGGTAGACATTTGCAAACGCTATTTCCTTGCAAGGAAGTGTCGCATTTACATTCATTTGAAGTGTAAACGAGGAATACATAAAACTTCGCAAATCATATTATATCTTACCATGAAACATAGAAATGAGATGCGACATCGCGTTCTAAGAAGCATTTGAACACAACTGCTACGATAGGTAGACATTTGCAAACGCTATTTCCTTGCAAGGAAGTGCCGCATTTACATTCATTTGAAGTGTAGACGAGGAATACATAACACTCCGCAAATCATATTATATCTTACCATGAAACATAGAAATGAGATGCGATATCGCGTTTTAAGAAGCATTAGAACTCTATTGCTACGATACGTAGACATCTGCAAACGCTATTTCCTAGCGAGGAAGTGCCGCATTTACATTCATTTGAAGTGTAGACGAGGAATACATAACACTCCGCAAATCATATTATATCTTACCATGAAACATAGAAATGAGATGCGATATCGCGTTTTAAGAAACATCAAGAATCCATTGCTACGATACGTAGACATCTGCAAACGCTATTTCCTTGCAAAGAAGTGTCGCATTTACATTCATTTGAAGTGTAGACGAGGAATACATAACACTTCGCAAATCATATTATATCTTACCATGAAACATAGATATGAAATGCGACATCGCGTTCTAAGAAGCATTAGAACACTACTGCTACGATAGGTAGACATTTGCAAACGCTATTTCCTTGCAAGGAAGTGTCGCATTTACATTCATTTGAAGTGTAGACGAGGAATACATAAAACTTCGCAAATCATATTATATCTTACCATGAAACATAGAAATGAGATGCGACATCGCGTTCTAAGAAGCATTTGAACACTACTGCTACGATAGGTAGACATTTGCAAACGCTATTTCCTTGCAAGGAAGTGCCGCATTTACATTCATTTGAAGTGTAGACGAGGAATACATAACACTCCGCAAATCATATTATATCTTACCATGAAACATAGAAATGAGATGCGATATCGCGTTTTAAGAAGCATTAGAACTCTATTGCTACGATACGTAGACATCTGCAAACGCTATTTCCTTGCAAAGAAGTGTCGCATTTACATTCATTTGAAGTGTAGACGAGGAATACATAACACTTCGCTAATCACATTATATCTTACCATGAAACATAGAAATGAGATGCGATATCGCGTTTTAAGAATCATAAGAACTCTATTGCTACGATACGTAGACATCTGCAATCGCTATTTCCTTGCAAGGAAGTGCCGCATTTACATTCATTTGAAGTGTAGACGAGGAATACATAACACTCCGCAAATCATATTATATCTTACCATGAAACATAGAAATGAGATGCGATATCGCGTTTTAAGAATCATAAGATCTCTATTGCTATGATACGTAGACATCTGCAAACGCTATTTCCTTGCATAGAAGTGTCGCATTTACATTCATTTGAAGTGTAGACGAGGAATGCATAACACTTCGCAATGAATATTATATCTTATCATGAAACATAGATATGAGATGCAATATCTCGTTTTAAGAAGCATTTGAACTCTATTGCTTCGATACGTAGACATCTGCAAACGCTATTTCCTTGCAAGGACGTGTCGCATTTACATTCATTTGAAGTGTAGACGAGGAATGCATAACACTTCGCAATGAATATTATATCTTATCATGAAACATAGATATGAGATGCAATATATCGTTTTAAGAAGCATTTGAACTCCACTGCTACGATAGGTAGACATTTGCAAACGCTATTTCCTTGCAAGGAAGTGTGGCATTTACATTCATTTGAAGTGTAGACGAGGAATACATAACACTCCTCAAATCATATTATATCTTACCATGAAACATAGAAATGAGATGCGATATCGCGTTTTAAGAAAAATAAGAACACTATTGCTACGATACGTAGACATCTGCAAACGCTATTTCCTAGCGAGGAAGTGCCGCATTTACATTCATTTGAAGTGTAGACGAGGAATACATAACACTCCGCAAATCATATTATATCTTACCATGAAACATAGAAATGAGATGCGATATCGCGTTTTAAGAAACATCAAGAATCCATTGCTACGATACGTAGACATCTGCAAACGCTATTTCCTTGCAAGAAAGTGTCGCATTTACATTCATTTGAAGTGTAGACGACGGATACATAACACTTCGCAAATCATACTATACCTTACCATGAAACATAGAAATGAGATGCGATATCGCGTTTTAAGAATCATAAGAACTCTATTGCTACGATACGTAGACATCTGCAATCGCTATTTCCTTGCAAGGAAGTGCCGCATTTACATTCATTTGAAGTGTAGACGAGGAATACATAACACTCCGCAAATCATATTATATCTTACCATGAAACATAGAAATGTGATGCGATATCGCGTTCTAAGAATCATAAGAACTCTATTGCTACGATACGTAGACATCTGCAAACGCTATTTCCTTGCAAAGAAGTGTCGCATTTACATTCATTTGAAGTGTAGACGAGGAATACATAACACTTCGCAAATCATATTATATCTTACCATGAAACATAGATATGAAATGCGACATCGCGTTCTAAGAAGCATTAGAACACTACTGCTACGATAGGTAGACATTTGCAAACGCTATTTCCTTGCAAGGAAGTGTCGCATTTACATTCATTTGAAGTGTAGACGAGGAATACATAAAACTTCGCAAATCATATTATATCTTACCATGAAACATAGAAATGAGATGCGACATCGCGTTCTAAGAAGCATTTGAACACTACTGCTACGATAGGTAGACATTTGCAAACGCTATTTCCTTGCAAGGAAGTGCCGCATTTACATTCATTTGAAGTGTAGACGAGGAATACATAACACTCCGCAAATCATATTATATCTTACCATGAAACATAGAAATGAGATGCGATATCGCGTTTTAAGAAGCATTAGAACTCTATTGCTACGATACGTAGACATCTGCAAACGCTATTTCCTTGCAAAGAAGTGTCGCATTTACATTCATTTGAAGTGTAGACGAGGAATACATAACACTTCGCAAATCACATTATATCTTACCATGAAACATAGAAATGAGATGCGATATCGCGTTTTAAGAATCATAAGAACTCTATTGCTACGATACGTAGACATCTGCAATCGCTATTTCCTTGCAAGGAAGTGCCGCATTTACATTCATTTGAAGTGTAGACGAGGAATACATAACACTCCGCAAATCATATTATATCTTACCATTAAACATAGAACTGAGATGCGATATCGCGTTCTAAGAAGCATTAGAACACTACTGCTACGATAGGTAGACATTTGCAAACGATATTTCCTAGAAAAAGAAGTGTCGCATTTACATTCATTTGAAGTGTAGGCGAGGAATCCATAACACATAGCAAATCATATTATATCTTACCATGAAACATAGAAATGAGATGCGATATCGCGTTTTAAGAATCATAAGAACTCTATTGCAACGATACGTAGACATCTGCAAACGCTATTTCCTTGCAAAGAAGTGTCGCAGTTACATTCATTTGAAGTGTAGACGAGGAATACATGACACTTCGCAAATCATATAATATCTTACCATGAAACATAGAAATGAGATGCGATATCCCGTTTTAAGAATCATAGGAACTCTATTGCTACGACACGTAGACATCTGCAAACGCTATTTCCTAGCGAGGAAGTGTCGCATTTACATTCAATTGAATCGTAGACGAGGAATACATAACACTTCGCAATGAATATTATATCTTATCATGAAACATAGATATGAGATGCAATATCTCGTTTTAAGAAGCATTTGAAATCTATTGCTTCGATACGTAGACATCTGCAAACGCTATTTCCTTGCAAGGAAGTGTCGCATTTACATTCGTTTGAAGTGTAGACGAGGTATACATAACACTTCGCAAATCATATAATATCTTACCATGAAACATAGAAATGAGATGCGATATCACGTTTTAAGGAAAATAAGAACTCTATTGCTACGATACGTAGACATCTGCAAACGCTATTTCCTTGCAAAGAAGTGTCGCATTTACATTCATTTGAAGTGTAGACGAGGAATACATAACACTTCGCAAATCATATTATATCTTACCATGAAACATAGAAATGAGATGCGATATCGCGTTTTAAGAAGCATTAGAACACTATTGCTACGATACGTAGACATCTGCAAACGCTATTTCCTAGCGAGGAAGTGTCGCATTCACATTCATTTGAAGTGTAGACGAGGAATACATAACACTTCGCAAATCATATTATATCTTACCATTAAACATAGAAATGAGATGCGATATCGCGTTCTAAGAAGCATTAGAACACTACTGCTACGATAGGTAGACATTTGCAAACGATATTTCCTAGAAAAAGAAGTGTCGCATTTACATTCATTTGAAGTGTAGGCGAGGAATACATAACACATAGCAAATCATATTATATCTTACCATGAAACATAGAAATGAGATGCGATATCGCGTTTTAAGAAAAATAAGAACTCTATTGCTACGATACGTAGACATCTGCAAACGCTATTTCCTTGCAAGGAAGTGTCGCATTTACAATCATTTGAAGTGTAGACGAGGAATACATAACAGTTCGCAAATCATATTATATCTTACCATGAAACATAGAAATGTGATGCGATATCGCGTTTTAAGAATCATAAGAACTCTATTGCTACGATACGTAGACATCTGCAAACGCTATTTCCTTGCAAGGAAGTGTCAAATTTACTTTCATTTGAAGTGTAGACGAGGAATACATAACATTCCGCAAATCATATTATATCTTACCATTAAACGTAGAAATGAGATGCGATATCGCGTTTTAAGAATCATAAGACCTCTATTGCAACGATACGTAGACATCTGCAAACGCTATTTCCTTGCAAAGAAGTGTCGCATTTACATTCATTTGAAGTGTAGACGAGGAATACATAACACTTCGCAAATCATATTATACCTTACCATGAAACATAGAAATGAGATGCGATATCGCGTTTTAAGAATCATAAGAACTCTATTGCTACGATAGGTAGACATCTGCAATCGCTATTTCCTTGCAAGGAAGTGCCGCATTTACATTCATTTGAAGTGTAGACGAGGAATACATAGCACTCCGCAAATCATATTATATCTTACCATGAACATAGAAATGAGATGCGACATCGCGTTCTAAGAAGCATTAGAACACTACTGCTACGATAGGTAGACATTTGCAAACGCTATTTCCTTGCAAGGAAGTGCCGCATTTACATTCATTTGAAGTGTAGACGAGGAATACATAACACTCCGCAAATCATATTATATCTTACCATGAAACATAGAAATGAGATGCGATATCGCGTTTTAAGAATAATAAGAACTCTATTGCTACGATACGTAGACATCTGCAAACGCTATTTCCTTGCATAGAAGTGTCGCATTTACATTCATTTGAAGTGTAGACGAGGAATACATAACACTTCGCAAATCATATTATATCTTACCATGAAACATAGAAATGAGATGCGATACCGCGTATCAAGAAGCATCAGAAATCCATTGCTACGATACGTAGACATCTGCAAACGCTATTTCCTTGCAAGAAAGTGTCGCATTTACATTCATTTGAAGTGTAGACGAGGAATACATAACACTTCGCAAATCATATTATATCTTACCATGAAACATAGAAATGTGATGCGATAACGGGTTTTAAGAATCATAAGAACTCTATTGCTACGATACGTAGACATCTGCAAACGCTATTTCCTTGCAAAGAAGTGTCGCATTTACATTCATTTGAAGTGTAGACGAGGAATACATAACACTTCGCTAATCATATTATATCTTACCATGAAACATAGAAATGAGATGCGACATCGCGTTCTAAGAAACATTAGAACACTACTGCTACGATAGGTAGACATTTGCAAACGCTATTTCCTTGCAAGGAAGTGTCGCATTTACATTCATTTGAAGTGTAGACGAGGAATACATAAAACTTCGCAAATCATATTATATCTTACCATGAAACATAGATATGAAATGCGACATCGCGTTCTAAGAAGCATTAGAACACTACTGCTACGATAGGTAGACATTTGCAAACGCTATTTCCTTGCAAGGAAGTGTCGCATTTTCATTCATTTGAAGTGTAGACGAGGAATACATAAAACTTCGCAAATCATATTATATCTTACCATGAAACATAGAAATGAGATGCGACATCGCGTTCTAAGAAGCATTAGAACACTACTGCTACGATAGGTAGACATTTGCAAACGCTATTTCCTTGCAAGTAAGTGCCGCATTTACATTCATTTGAATTGTAGACGAGGAATACATAAAACTCCGCAAATCATATTATATCTTACCATGAAACATAGAAATGAGATGCGATATCGCGTTTTAAGAAGCATTAGAACCCTATTGCTACGATACGTGGACATCTGCAAACGCTATTTCCTAGCGAGGAAGTGTCGCATTCACATTCATTTGAAGTGTAAACGAGGAATACATAACACTTCGCAAATCATATTATATCTTACCATTAAAAATAGAAATGAGATGCGATATCGCGTTTTAAGAAAAATAAGAACTCTATTGCTACGATACGTAGACATCTGCAAACGCTATTTCCTTGCAAAGAAGTGTCGCATTTACATTCATTTGAAGTGTAGACGAGGAATACATAACACTTCGCAAATCACATTATATCTTACCATGAAACATAGAAATGTGATGCGATATCGCGTTTTAAGAATCATAAGAACTCTATTGCTACGATACGCAGACATCTGCAAACGCTATTTCCTTGCAAGGAAGTGTCGCATTTACATTCATTTGAAGTGTATACGAGGAATGCATAACACTTCGCAATGAATATTATATCTTATCATGAAACATAGAAATGAGATGCGACATCGCGTTCTAAGAAGCATTAGAACACTACTGCTACGATAGGTAGACATTTGCAAACGCTATTTCCTTGCAAGGAAGTGCCGCATTTACATTCATTTGAATTGTAGACGACGGATACATAACACTTCGCAAATCATATTATACCTTACCATGAAACATAGAAATGAGATGCGATATCGCGTTTTAAGAATCATAAGAACTCTATTGCTACGATACGTAGACATCTGCAATCGCTATTTCCTTGCAAGGAAGTGCCGCATTTACATTCATTTGAAGTGTAGACGAGGAATACATAACACTCCGCAAATCATATTATATCTTACCATGAAACATAGAAATGTGATGCGATATCGCGTTCTAAGAAGCATTAGAACTCTATTGCTACGATACGTAGACATCTGCAAACGCTATTTCCTAGCGAGGAAGTGTCGCATTTACATTCATTTGAAGTGTAGACGAGGAATACATAACACTCCGCAAATCATATTATATCTTACCATGAAACATAGAAATGAGATGCGACTTCGCGTTCTAAGAAGCATTAGAACACTACTGCTACGATAGGTAGACATTTGCAAACGCTATTTCCTTGCAAGGAAGTGCCGCATTTACATTCATTTGAATTGTAGACGAGGAATACATAACACTCCGCAAATCATATTATATCTTACCATGAAACATAGAAATGAGATGCGACATCGCGTTCTAAGAAGCATTAGAACACTACTGCTACGATAGGTAGACATTTGCAAACGCTATTTCCTTGCAAGGAAGTGCCGCATTTACATTCATTTGAATTGTAGACGACGGATACATAACACTTCGCAAATCATATTATACCTTACCATGAAACATAGAAATGAGATGCGATATCGCGTTTTAAGAATCATAAGAACTCTATTGCTACGATACGTAGACATCTGCAATCGCTATTTCCTTGCAAGGAAGTGCCGCATTTACATTCATTTGAAGTGTAGACGAGGAATACATAACACTCCGCAAATCATATTATATCTTACCATGAAACATAGAAATGTGATGCGATATCTCGTTCTAAGAAGCATTAGAACTCTATTGCTACGATACGTAGACATCTGCAAACGCTATTTCCTAGCGAGGAAGTGTCGCATTTACATTCATTTGAAGTGTAGACGAGGAATACATAACACTCCGCAAATCATATTATATCTTACCATGAAACATAGAAATGATAGGCGATATCGCGTTTTAAGAAACATCAGAAATCCATTGCTACGATACGTAGACATCTGCAAACGCTATTTCCTTGCAAAGAAGTGTCGCATTTACATTCATTTGAAGTGTAGACGAGGAATACATAACACTTCGCAAATCATATTATATCTTACCATGAAACATAGATATGAAATGCGACATCGCGTTCTAAGAAGCATTAGAACACTACTGCTACGATAGGTAGACATTTGCAAACGCTATTTCCTTGCAAGGAAGTGTCGCATTTACATTCATTTGAAGTGTAGACGAGGAATACATAAAACTTCGCAAATCATATTATATCTTACCATGAAACATAGAAATGAGATGCGACATCGCGTTCTAAGAAGCATTAGAACACTACTGCTACGATAGGTAGACATTTGCAAACGCTATTTCCTTGCAAGGAAGTGCCGCATTTACATTCATTTGAAGTGTAGACGAGGAATGCATAACACTTCGCAATGAATATTATATCTTATCATGAAACATAGATATGAGATGCAATATCTCGTTTTAAGAAGCATTTGAACTCTATTGCTTCGATACGTAGACATCTGCAAACGCTATTTCCTTGCAAGGACGCGTCGCATTTACATTCATTTGAAGTGTAGACGAGGAATGCATAACACTTCGCAATGAATATTATATCTTATCATGAAACATAGATATGAGATGCAATATCTCGTTTTAAGAAGCATTTGAACTCTATTGCTACGATACGTAGACATCTGCAATCGCTATTTCCTTGCAAGGAAGTGCCGCATTTACATTCATTTGAAGTGTAGACGAGGAATACATAACACTCCGCAAATCATATTATATCTTACCATGAAACATAGAAATGTGATGCGATATCGCGTTCTAAGAATCATAAGAACTCTATTGCTACGATACGTAGACATCTGCAAACGCTATTTCCTTGCAAAGAAGTGTCGCATTTACATTCATTTGAAGTGTAGACGAGGAATACATAACACTTCGCAAATCATATTATATCTTACCATGAAACATAGATATGAAATGCGACATCGCGTTCTAAGAAGCATTAGAACACTACTGCTAAGATAGGTAGACATCTGCAAACGCTATTTCCTTGCATAGAAGTGTCGCATTTACATTCATTTGAAGTGTAGACGAGGAATACATAACACTTCGCAAATCATATTATATCTTACCATGAAACATAGAAATGAGATGCGATACCGCGTATTAAGAAGCATCAGAAATCCATTGCTACGATACGTAGACATCTGCAAACGCTATTTCCTTGCAAGAAAGTGTCGCATTTACATTCATTTGAAGTGTAGACGAGGAATACATAACATTTCGCTATGAATATTACATCTTATCATGAAACATAGAAATGAGATGCGATATCGCGTTTTAAGAAGCATTAGAACTCTATCCCTACGATACGTAAACATCTGCAAACGCTGTTTCCTAGCAAGGAAGTGTCGCATTTACATTCATTTGAAGTGTAGACGAGGAATACATAAAACTTCGCAAATCATATTATATCTTACCATGAAACATAGAAATGAGATGCGACATCGCGTTCTAAGAAGCATTAGAACACTACTGCTACGATACGTAGACATCTGCAATCGCTATTTCCTTGCAAGGAAGTGCCGCATTTACATTCATTTGAAGTGTATACGAGGAATACATAACACTCCGCAAATCATATTATATCTTACCATGAAACATAGAAATGAGATGCGACATCGCGTTCTAAGAAGCATTAGAACACTACTGCTACGATACGTAGACATCTGCAATCGCTATTTCCTTGCAAGGAAGTGCCGCATTTACATTCATTTGAAGTGTAGACCGAGGAATACATAACACTCCGCAAATCATATTATATCTTACCATGAAACATAGAAATGTGATGCGATATCGCGTTTTAAGAAAAATAAGAACTCTATTGCTACGATACGTAGACATCTGCAAACGCTATTTCCTTGCAAAGAAGTGTCGCATTTACATTCATTTGAAGTGTAGACGAGGAATACATAACACTTCGCAAATCATATTATATCTTACCATGAAACATAGATATGAAATGCGACATCGCGTTCTAAGAAGCATTAGAACACTACTGCTACGATAGGTAGACATTTGCAAACGCTATTTCCTTGCAAGGAAGTGTCGCATTTACATTCATTTGAAGTGTAAACGAGGAATACATAAAACTTCGCAAATCATATTATATCTTACCATGAAACATAGAAATGAGATGCGACATCGCGTTCTAAGAAGCATTTGAACACAACTGCTACGATAGGTAGACATTTGCAAACGCTATTTCCTTGCAAGGAAGTGCCGCATTTACATTCATTTGAAGTGTAGACGAGGAATACATAACACTCCGCAAATCATATTATATCTTACCATGAAACATAGAAATGAGATGCGATATCGCGTTTTAAGAAGCATTAGAACTCTATTGCTACGATACGTAGACATCTGCAAACGCTATTTCCTAGCGAGGAAGTGCCGCATTTACATTCATTTGAAGTGTAGACGAGGAATACATAACACTCCGCAAATCATATTATATCTTACCATGAAACATAGAAATGAGATGCGATATCGCGTTTTAAGAAACATCAAGAATCCATTGCTACGATACGTAGACATCTGCAAACGCTATTTCCTTGCAAAGAAGTGTCGCATTTACATTCATTTGAAGTGTAGACGAGGAATACATAACACTTCGCAAATCATATTATATCTTACCATGAAACATAGATATGAAATGCGACATCGCGTTCTAAGAAGCATTAGAACACTACTGCTAAGATAGGTAGACATCTGCAAACGCTATTTCCTTGCATAGAAGTGTCGCATTTACATTCATTTGAAGTGTAGACGAGGAATACATAACACTTCGCAAATCATATTATATCTTACCATGAAACATAGAAATGAGATGCGATACCGCGTATTAAGAAGCATCAGAAATCCATTGCTACGATACGTAGACATCTGCAAACGCTATTTCCTTGCAAGAAAGTGTCGCATTTACATTCATTTGAAGTGTAGACGAGGAATACATAACATTTCGCTATGAATATTACATCTTATCATGAAACATAGAAATGAGATGCGATATCGCGTTTTAAGAAGCATTAGAACTCTATCCCTACGATACGTAAACATCTGCAAACGCTGTTTCCTAGCAAGGAAGTGTCGCATTTACATTCATTTGAAGTGTAGACGAGGAATACATAAAACTTCGCAAATCATATTATATCTTACCATGAAACATAGAAATGAGATGCGACATCGCGTTCTAAGAAGCATTAGAACACTACTGCTACGATACGTAGACATCTGCAATCGCTATTTCCTTGCAAGGAAGTGCCGCATTTACATTCATTTGAAGTGTATACGAGGAATACATAACACTCCGCAAATCATATTATATCTTACCATGAAACATAGAAATGAGATGCGACATCGCGTTCTAAGAAGCATTAGAACACTACTGCTACGATACGTAGACATCTGCAATCGCTATTTCCTTGCAAGGAAGTGCCGCATTTACATTCATTTGAAGTGTAGACGAGGAATACATAACACTCCGCAAATCATATTATATCTTACCATGAAACATAGAAATGTGATGCGATATCGCGTTTTAAGAAAAATAAGAACTCTATTGCTACGATACGTAGACATCTGCAAACGCTATTTCCTTGCAAAGAAGTGTCGCATTTACATTCATTTGAAGTGTAGACGAGGAATACATAACACTTCGCAAATCATATTATATCTTACCATGAAACATAGATATGAAATGCGACATCGCGTTCTAAGAAGCATTAGAACACTACTGCTACGATAGGTAGACATTTGCAAACGCTATTTCCTTGCAAGGAAGTGTCGCATTTACATTCATTTGAAGTGTAAACGAGGAATACATAAAACTTCGCAAATCATATTATATCTTACCATGAAACATAGAAATGAGATGCGACATCGCGTTCTAAGAAGCATTTGAACACAACTGCTACGATAGGTAGACATTTGCAAACGCTATTTCCTTGCAAGGAAGTGCCGCATTTACATTCATTTGAAGTGTAGACGAGGAATACATAACACTCCGCAAATCATATTATATCTTACCATGAAACATAGAAATGAGATGCGATATCGCGTTTTAAGAAGCATTAGAACTCTATTGCTACGATACGTAGACATCTGCAAACGCTATTTCCTAGCGAGGAAGTGCCGCATTTACATTCATTTGAAGTGTAGACGAGGAATACATAACACTCCGCAAATCATATTATATCTTACCATGAAACATAGAAATGAGATGCGATATCGCGTTTTAAGAAACATCAAGAATCCATTGCTACGATACGTAGACATCTGCAAACGCTATTTCCTTGCAAAGAAGTGTCGCATTTACATTCATTTGAAGTGTAGACGAGGAATACATAACACTTCGCAAATCATATTATATCTTACCATGAAACATAGATATGAAATGCGACATCGCGTTCTAAGAAGCATTAGAACACTACTGCTACGATAGGTAGACATTTGCAAACGCTATTTCCTTGCAAGGAAGTGTCGCATTTACATTCATTTGAAGTGTAGACGAGGAATACATAAAACTTCGCAAATCATATTATATCTTACCATGAAACATAGAAATGAGATGCGACATCGCGTTCTAAGAAGCATTTGAACACTACTGCTACGATAGGTAGACATTTGCAAACGCTATTTCCTTGCAAGGAAGTGCCGCATTTACATTCATTTGAAGTGTAGACGAGGAATACATAACACTCCGCAAATCATATTATATCTTACCATGAAACATAGAAATGAGATGCGATATCGCGTTTTAAGAAGCATTAGAACTCTATTGCTACGATACGTAGACATCTGCAAACGCTATTTCCTTGCAAAGAAGTGTCGCATTTACATTCATTTGAAGTGTAGACGAGGAATACATAACACTTCGCTAATCACATTATATCTTACCATGAAACATAGAAATGAGATGCGATATCGCGTTTTAAGAATCATAAGAACTCTATTGCTACGATACGTAGACATCTGCAATCGCTATTTCCTTGCAAGGAAGTGCCGCATTTACATTCATTTGAAGTGTAGACGAGGAATACATAACACTCCGCAAATCATATTATATCTTACCATGAAACATAGAAATGAGATGCGATATCGCGTTTTAAGAATCATAAGATCTCTATTGCTATGATACGTAGACATCTGCAAACGCTATTTCCTTGCATAGAAGTGTCGCATTTACATTCATTTGAAGTGTAGACGAGGAATGCATAACACTTCGCAATGAATATTATATCTTATCATGAAACATAGATATGAGATGCAATATCTCGTTTTAAGAAGCATTTGAACTCTATTGCTTCGATACGTAGACATCTGCAAACGCTATTTCCTTGCAAGGACGTGTCGCATTTACATTCATTTGAAGTGTAGACGAGGAATGCATAACACTTCGCAATGAATATTATATCTTATCATGAAACATAGATATGAGATGCAATATATCGTTTTAAGAAGCATTTGAACTCCACTGCTACGATAGGTAGACATTTGCAAACGCTATTTCCTTGCAAGGAAGTGTGGCATTTACATTCATTTGAAGTGTAGACGAGGAATACATAACACTCCTCAAATCATATTATATCTTACCATGAAACATAGAAATGAGATGCGATATCGCGTTTTAAGAAAAATAAGAACACTATTGCTACGATACGTAGACATCTGCAAACGCTATTTCCTAGCGAGGAAGTGCCGCATTTACATTCATTTGAAGTGTAGACGAGGAATACATAACACTCCGCAAATCATATTATATCTTACCATGAAACATAGAAATGAGATGCGATATCGCGTTTTAAGAAACATCAAGAATCCATTGCTACGATACGTAGACATCTGCAAACGCTATTTCCTTGCAAGAAAGTGTCGCATTTACATTCATTTGAAGTGTAGACGACGGATACATAACACTTCGCAAATCATACTATACCTTACCATGAAACATAGAAATGAGATGCGATATCGCGTTTTAAGAATCATAAGAACTCTATTGCTACGATACGTAGACATCTGCAATCGCTATTTCCTTGCAAGGAAGTGCCGCATTTACATTCATTTGAAGTGTAGACGAGGAATACATAACACTCCGCAAATCATATTATATCTTACCATGAAACATAGAAATGTGATGCGATATCGCGTTCTAAGAATCATAAGAACTCTATTGCTACGATACGTAGACATCTGCAAACGCTATTTCCTTGCAAAGAAGTGTCGCATTTACATTCATTTGAAGTGTAGACGAGGAATACATAACACTTCGCAAATCATATTATATCTTACCATGAAACATAGATATGAAATGCGACATCGCGTTCTAAGAAGCATTAGAACACTACTGCTACGATAGGTAGACATTTGCAAACGCTATTTCCTTGCAAGGAAGTGTCGCATTTACATTCATTTGAAGTGTAGACGAGGAATACATAAAACTTCGCAAATCATATTATATCTTACCATGAAACATAGAAATGAGATGCGACATCGCGTTCTAAGAAGCATTTGAACACTACTGCTACGATAGGTAGACATTTGCAAACGCTATTTCCTTGCAAGGAAGTGCCGCATTTACATTCATTTGAAGTGTAGACGAGGAATACATAACACTCCGCAAATCATATTATATCTTACCATGAAACATAGAAATGAGATGCGATATCGCGTTTTAAGAAGCATTAGAACTCTATTGCTACGATACGTAGACATCTGCAAACGCTATTTCCTTGCAAAGAAGTGTCGCATTTACATTCATTTGAAGTGTAGACGAGGAATACATAACACTTCGCAAATCACATTATATCTTACCATGAAACATAGAAATGAGATGCGATATCGCGTTTTAAGAATCATAAGAACTCTATTGCTACGATACGTAGACATCTGCAATCGCTATTTCCTTGCAAGGAAGTGCCGCATTTACATTCATTTGAAGTGTAGACGAGGAATACATAACACTCCGCAAATCATATTATATCTTACCATGAAACATAGAAATGAGATGCGATATCGCGTTTTAAGAAAAATAAGAACACTATTGCTACGATACGTAGACATCTGCAAACGCTATTTCCTTGCATAGAAGTGTCGCATTTACATTCATTTGAAGTGTAGACCAGGAATACATAACACTTCGCAAATCATATTATATCTTACCATGAAACATAGATATGAAATGCGACATCGCGTTCTAAGAAGCATTAGAACACTACTGCTACGATAGGTAGACATTTGCAAACGCTATTTCCTTGCAAGGAAGTGTCGCATTTACATTCATTTGAAGTGTAGACGAGGAATACATAAAACTTCGCAAATCATATTATATCTTACCATGAAACATAGAAATGAGATGCGACATCGCGTTCTAAGAAGCATTAGAACACTACTGCTACGATAGGTAGACATTTGCAAACGCTATTTCCTTGCAAGGAAGTGCCGCATTTACATTCATTTGAAGTGTAGACGAGGAATACATAACACTCCGCAAATCATATTATATCTTACCATGAAACATAGAAATGAGATGCGATATCGCGTTTTAAGAATCATAAGATCTCTATTGCTACGATACGTAGACATCTGCAAACGCTATTTCCTTGCATAGAAGTGTCGCATTTACATTCATTTGAAGTGTAGACGAGGAATACATAACACTTCGCAAATCATATTATATCTTACCATGAAACATAGAAATGAGATGCGATACCGCGTATTAAGAAGCATCAGAAATCCATTGCTACGATACGTAGACATCTGCAAACGCTATTTCCTTGCAAGAAAGTGTCGCATTTACATTCATTTGAAGTGTAGACGAGGAATACATAACATTTCGCTATGAATATTACATCTTATCATGAAACATAGAAATGAGATGCGATATCGCGTTTTAAGAAGCATTAGAACTCTATCCCTACGATACGTAAACATCTGCAAACGTTGTTTCCTAGCAAGGAAGTGTCGCATTTACATTCATTTGAAGTGTAGACGAGGAATACATAACACTTCGCAAATCACATTATATCTTACCATGAAACATAGAAATGTGATGCAATATCGCGTTTTAAGAATCATAAGAACTCTATTGCTACGATACGTAGACATCTGCAAACGCTATTTCCTTGCAAGAAAGTGTCGCATTTACATTCATTTGAAGTGTAGACGAGGAATGCATAACACTTCGCAATGAATATTATATCTTATCATGAAACATAGATATGAGATGCAATATCTCGTTTTAAGAAGCATTTGAACTCTATTGCTTCGATACGTAGACATCTGCAAACGCTATTTCCTTGCAAGGACGTGTCGCATTTACATTCATCTGAAGTGTAGACGAGGAATGCATAACACTTCGCAATGAATATTATATCTTATCATGAAACATAGATATGAGATGCAATATCTCGTTTTAAGAAGCATTTGAATTCTACTGCTACGATAGGTAGACATTTGCAAACGCTATTTCCTTGCAAGGAAGTGTGGCATTTACATTCATTTGAAGTGTAGACGAGGAATACATAACACTCCTCAAATCATATTATATCTTACCATGAAACATAGAAATGAGATGCGATATCGCGTTTTAAGAAACATCAGAAATCCATTGCTACGATACGTAGACATCTGCAAACGCTATTTCCTTGCAAGAAAGTGTCGCATTTACATTCATTTGAAGTGTAGACGACGGATACATAACACTTCGCAAATCATATTATACCTTACCATGAAACATAGAAATGAGATGCGATATCGCGTTTTAAGAATCATAAGAACTCTATTGCTACGATACGTAGACATCTGCAATCGCTATTTCCTTGCAAGGAAGTGCCGCATTTACATTCATTTGAAGTGTAGACGAGGAATACATAACACTCCGCAAATCATATTATATCTTACCATGAAACATAGAAATGTGATGCGATATCGCGTTCTAAGAATCATAAGAACTCTATTGCTACGATACGTAGACATCTGCAAACGCTATTTCCTTGCAAAGAAGTGTCGCATTTACATTCATTTGAAGTGTAGACGAGGAATACATAACACTTCGCAAATCATATTATATCTTACCATGAAACATAGATATGAAATGCGACATCGCGTTCTAAGAAGCATTAGAACACTACTGCTACGATAGGTAGACATTTGCAAACGCTATTTCCTTGCAAGGAAGTGTCACATTTACATTCATTTGAAGTGTAGACGAGGAATACATAAAACTTCGCAAATCATATTATATCTTACCATGAAACATAGAAATGAGATGCGACATCGCGTTCTAAGAAGCATTTGAACACTACTGCTACGATAGGTAGACATTTGCAAACGCTATTTCCTTGCAAGGAAGTGCCGCATTTACATTCATTTGAAGTGTAGACGAGGAATACATAACACTCCGCAAATCATATTATATCTTACCATGAAACATAGAAATGAGATGCGATATCGCGTTTTAAGAAGCATTAGAACTCTATTGCTACGATACGTAGACATCTGCAAACGCTATTTCCTAGCGAGGAAGTGCCGCATTTACATTCATTTGAAGTGTAGACGAGGAATACATAACACTCCGCAAATCATGTTATATCTTACCATGAAACATAGAAATGAGATGCGATATCGCGTTTTAAGAATCATATGATCTCTATTGCTATGATACGTAGACATCTGCAGACGCTATTTCCTTGCATAGAAGTGTCGCATTTACATTCATTTGATGTGTAGACGAGGAATACATAACACTTCGCAAATCATATTATATCTTACCATGAAACATAGAAATGAGATGCGATATCGCGTTTTAAGAATCATAAGAACTCTATTGCTACGATACGTAGACATCTGCAATCGCTATTTCCTTGCAAGGAAGTGCCGCATTTACATTCATTTGAAGTGTAGACGAGGAATACATAACACTCCGCAAATCATATTATATCTTACCATGAAACATAGAAATGTGATGCGATATCGCGTTCTAAGAATCATAAGAACTCTATTGCTACGATACGTTGACATCTGCAAACGCTATTTCCTTGCAAAGAAGTGTCGCATTTACATTCATTTGAAGTGTAGACGAGGAATACATAACACTTCGCAAATCATATTATATCTTACCATGA
This sequence comes from Xylocopa sonorina, assembly GCF_050948175.1. Lineage (NCBI taxonomy): Eukaryota > Metazoa > Arthropoda > Insecta > Hymenoptera > Apidae > Xylocopa > Xylocopa sonorina. The sequence continues at coordinate 117,700 of NC_135206.1, forward strand.
AACATAGATATGAAATGCGACATCGCGTTCTAAGAAGCATTAGAACACTACTGCTACGATAGGTAGACATTTGCAAACGCTATTTCCTTGCAAGGAAGTGTCGCATTTACATTCATTTGAAGTGTAGACGAGGAATACATAAAACTTCGCAAATCATATTATATCTTACCATGAAACATAGAAATGAGATGCGACATCGCGTTCTAAGAAGCATTTGAACACTACTGCTACGATAGGTAGACATCTGCAAACGCTGTTTCCTTGCAAGGAAGTTTCGCATTTACATTCATTTGATGTGTAGACGAGGAATACATAACACTTCGCAAATCATATTATATCTTACCCTGAAACATAGAAATGTGATGCGATATCGCGTTTTAAGAAAAATAAGAACTCTATTGCTACGATACGTAGACATCTGCAAACGCTATTTCCTTGCAAGGAAGTGTCGCATTTACATTCATTTGAAGTGTAGACGAGGAATGCATAACACTTCGCAATGAATATTATATCTTATCATGAAACATAGATATGAGATGCAATATCTCGTTTTAAGAAGCATTTGAACTCTATTGCTTCGATACGTAGATATCTGCAAACGCTATTTCCTTGCAAGGACGTGTCGCATTTACATTCATTTGAAGTGTAGACGAGGAATGCATAACACTTCGCAATGAATATTATATCTTATCATGAAACATAGATATGAGATGCAATATCTCGTTTTAAGAAGCATTTGAACTCTACTGCTACGATAGGTAGACATTTGCTAACGCTATTTCCTTGCAAGGAAGTGTGGCATTTACATTCATTTGAAGTGTAGACGAGGAATACATAACACTCCGCAAATCATATTATATCTTACCATGAAACATAGAAATGAGATGCGATATCGCGTTTTAAGAAACATCAGAAATCCATTGCTACGATACGTAGACATCTGCAAACGCTATTTCCTTGCAAGAAAGTGTCGCATTTACATTCATTTGAAGTGTAGACGACGGATACATAACACTTCGCAAATCATATTATACCTTACCATGAAACATAGAAATGAGATGCGATATCGCGTTTTATAAATCATAAGAACTCTATTGATACGATACGTAGACATCTGCAATCGCTATTTCCTTGCAAGGAAGTGCCGCATTTACATTCATTTGAAGTGTAGACGAGGAATACATAACACTCCGCAAATCATATTATATCTTACCATGAAACATAGAAATGTGATGCGATATCGCGTTCTAAGAATCATAAGAACTCTATTGCTACGATACGTAGACATCTGCAAACGCTATTTCCTTGCAAAGAAGTGTCGCATTTACATTCATTTGAAGTGTAGACGAGGAATACATAACACTTCGCAAATCATATTATATCTTACCATGAAACATAGATATGAAATGCGACATCGCGTTCTAAGAAGCATTAGAACACTACTGCTACGATAGGTAGACATTTGCAAACGCTATTTCCTTGGAAGGAAGTGTCGCATTTACATTCATTTGAAGTGTAGACGAGGAATACATAAAACTTCGCAAATCATATTATATCTTACCATGAAACATAGATATGAAATGCGACATCGCGTTCTAAGAAGCATTAGAACACTACTGCTACGATAGGTAGACATTTGCAAACGCTATTTCCTTGCAAGGAAGTGTCGCATTTACATTCATTTGAAGTGTAGACGAGGAATACATAAAACTTCGCAAATCATATTATATCTTACCATGAAACATAGAAATGAGATGCGACATCGCGTTCTAAGAAGCATTTGAACACTACTGCTACGATAGGTAGACATTTGCAAACGCTATTTCCTTGCAAGGAAGTGCCGCATTTACATTCATTTGAAGTGTAGACGAGGAATACATAACACTCCGCAAATCATATTATATCTTACCATGAAACATAGAAATGAGATGCGATATCGCGTTTTAAGAAGCATTAGAACTCTACTGCTACGATACGTAGACATCTGCAAACGCTGTTTCCTTGCAAGGAAGTTTCGCATTTACATTCATTTGATGTGTAGACGAGGAATACATAACACTTCGCAAATCATATTATATCTTACCCTGAAACATAGAAATGTGATGCGATATCGCGTTTTAAGAAAAATAAGAACTCTATTGCTACGATACGTAGACATCTGCAAACGCTATTTCCTTGCAAGGAAGTGTCGCATTTACATTCATTTGAAGTGTAGACGAGGAATGCATAACACTTCGCAATGAATATTATATCTTATCATGAAACATAGATATGAGATGCAATATCTCGTTTTAAGAAGCATTTGAACTCTATTGCTTCGATACGTAGATATCTGCAAACGCTATTTCCTTGCAAGGACGTGTCGCATTTACATTCATTTGAAGTGTAGACGAGGAATGCATAACACTTCGCAATGAATATTATATCTTATCATGAAACATAGATATGAGATGCAATATCTCGTTTTAAGAAGCATTTGAACTCTACTGCTACGATAGGTAGACATTTGCTAACGCTATTTCCTTGCAAGGAAGTGTGGCATTTACATTCATTTGAAGTGTAGACGAGGAATACATAACACTCCGCAAATCATATTATATCTTACCATGAAACATAGAAATGAGATGCGATATCGCGTTTTAAGAAACATCAGAAATCCATTGCTACGATACGTAGACATCTGCAAACGCTATTTCCTTGCAAGAAAGTGTCGCATTTACATTCATTTGAAGTGTAGACGACGGATACATAACACTTCGCAAATCATATTATACCTTACCATGAAACATAGAAATGAGATGCGATATCGCGTTTTATAAATCATAAGAACTCTATTGATACGATACGTAGACATCTGCAATCGCTATTTCCTTGCAAGGAAGTGCCGCATTTACATTCATTTGAAGTGTAGACGAGGAATACATAACACTCCGCAAATCATATTATATCTTACCATGAAACATAGAAATGTGATGCGATATCGCGTTCTAAGAATCATAAGAACTCTATTGCTACGATACGTAGACATCTGCAAACGCTATTTCCTTGGAAGGAAGTGTCGCATTTACATTCATTTGAAGTGTAGACGAGGAATACATAACATTTCGCTATGAATATTACATCTTATCATGAAACATAGAAATGAGATGCGATATCGCGTTTTAAGAAGCATTAGAACTCTATCAATACGATACGTAAACATCTGCAAACGCTGTTTCCTAACAAGGAAGTGTCGCATTTACATTCATTTGAAGTGTAGACGAGGAATGCATAACACTTTACAATGAATATTATATCCTATCATGCAACATAGAAATGAGATGCGATATCGCATTTTAGGAAGCATTAGAACTCTATTGCTACGATACGTAGACATCAGCAATCGCTATTTCCTAGCAAGGAAGTGTCGCATTTACATTCATTTGAAGTGTAGACGAGGAATACATGATACTTCGCAAATCATATTATATCTTATCATGAAACATAGAAATTAGATGCGATATCGCGTTTTAAGAAGCAATAGAACTCTATTGCTACGATACCTAGACATCTGCAGTCGCTATTTCCTAGCAAGGAAGTGTCGCATTCACATTCATTTGAAGTGTAGACGAGGAATACATAACACTTCGCAAATCATATTATATCTTACCATGAAACATAGAAATGATGATGGGATATCGCGTTTTAAGAAGCATTAGAACTCTATTGCTACGACAGGTAGACATCTGCAAACGCTATTTCCTTGCAAGGAAGTGTCGCATTTACATTCATTTGAAGTGTAGACGAGGAATACATAACACTTCGCAAATCATATTATATCTTACCATGAAACATAGAAATGATATGCGATATCGCGTTTTAAGAAGCATTCGAACTCTATTGCTACGATACCTAGACATCTGCAGACGCTATTTCCTAGGAAGGAAGTGTCGCATTTACATTCATTTGAGGTGTAGGCGAGGAATACATAACACTTCGCAAATCATATTATATCTTACCATGAAACATAGAAGTGAGATGCGATATCGTGTTTTAAGAAGCATTAGAACTCTATTGCTACGATACCCAGATATCTGCAGACGCTATTTCCTAGCAAGGAAGTGTCGCATTTACATTCATTTGAAGTGTAGACGAGGAATACATGACACTTCGCAAATCATATTATATCTTAGCATGAAACATAAAAATGAGATACGATATCGCGTTTTAAGAAGCATTAGAAATCTATTGCTACGATACGTAGACATCTGCAAACGCTATTTCCTTGCAAGCAAGAGTCGCATTTACATTCATTTGAAGTGTAGACGAGGAATACATAACACTTCGCAAATCATATTATATCTTACCATGAAACATAGAAATGAGATGCGATATCGCGTTTTAAGAAGCATTCGAACTCTATTGCTACGATACCTAGACATCTGCAGACGCTATTTCCTAGCAAGGAAGTGTCGCATTTACATTCATTTGAGGTGTAGGCGAGGAATACATGACACTTCGCAAATCATATTATATCTTACCATGAAACATAGAAATGAGATGCGATATCGTGTTTTAAGAAGCATTCGAACTCTATTGCTACGATACCCAGATATCTGCAGACGCTATTTCCTAGCAAGGAAGTGTCCCATTTACATTCATTTGAAGTGTAGACGAGGAATACATGACACTTCGCAAATCATATTATATCTTAGCATGAAACATAAAAATGAGATACGATATCGCGTTTTAAGAAGCATTAGAAATCTATTGCTACGATACGTAGACATCTGCAAACGCTATTTCCTTGCAAGCAAGTGTCTCATTTACATTCATTTGAAGTGTAGACGAGGAATACATAACACTTCGCAAATCATATTATATCTTACCATGAAACATAGAAATGAGATGCGATATCGCGTTTTAAGAAGCATTCGAACTCTATTGCTACGATACCTAGACATCTGCAGACGCTATTTCCTAGCAAGGAAGTGTCGCATTTACATTCATTTGAGGTGTAGGCGAGGAATACATAACACTTCGCAAATCATATTATATCTTACCATGAAACATAGAAATGAGATGCAATATCGCGTCTTAAGGAGCATAAGAACTCTATTGCTACGATATGTAGACATCTGCAAACGCTATTTCCTTGCAAGGAAGTGTCGCATTTACATTCTTCTGAAGAGAATACGAGGTATACATAACACTTTACAATGAATATTATATCCTATCATGCAACATAGTAATGAGATACGATATCGCGTTTTAGGAAGCATTAGAACTCTATCCCTACGATACGTAAACATCTGCAAACGCTATTTCCTAGAAAGGAAGTGTCGCATTTAAATTCATTTGAAGTGTTGACGAGGAATACATAACACTTCGCAATGAATATTACATCTTATCATGAAACATAGAAATGAAATGCGATATCTCGTTTTAAGAAGCATTTGAACTCTATTGCTTCGATACGTAGACATCTGCAAACACTATTTCCTTGCAAGGAAGTGTCGCATTTACATTCATTTGAAGTGTAGACGAGGAATGCATAACACTTCGCAATGAATATTATATCTTATCATGAAACATAGATATGAGATGCAATATCTCGTTTTAAGAAGCATTTGAACTCTATTGCTTCGATACGTAGACATCTGCAAACGCTATTTCCTTGCAAGGACGTGTCGCATTTACATTCATTTGAGGTGTAGACGAGGAATGCATAACACTTCGCAAATCATATTATATCTTACCATGAAACATAGACATGAGATGCGATATCGCGATTTAAGAAACATCAGAAATCCATTGCTACGATACGTAGACATCTGCAAACGCTATTTCCTTGCAAGAAAGTGTCGCATTTACATTCATTTGAAGTGTAGACGACGGATACATAACACTTCGCAAATCATATTATACCTTACCATGAAACATAGAAATGAGATGCGATATCGCGTTTTAAGAATCATAAGAACTCTATTGCTACGATACGTAGACATCTGCAATCGCTATTTCCTTGCAAGGAAGTGCCGCATTCACATTCATTTGAAGTGTAGACGAGGAATACATAACACTCCGCAAATCATATTATATCTTACCATGAAACATAGAAATGTGATGCGATATCGCGTTCTAAGAATCATAAGAACTCTATTGCTACGATACGTAGACATCTGCAAACGCTATTTCCTTGGAAGGAAGTGTCGCATTTACATTCATTTGAAGTGTAGACGAGGAATACATAACATTTCGCTATGAATATTACATCTTATCATGAAACATAGAAATGAGATGCGATATCGCGTTTTAAGAAGCATTAGAACTCTATCCATACGATACGTAAACATCTGCAAACGCTGTTTCCTAACAAGGAAGTGTCGCATTTACATTCATTTGAAGTGTAGACGAGGAATACATAACACTTTACAATGAATATTATATCCTATCATGCAACATAGAAATGAGATGCGATATCGCATTTTAGGAAGCATTAGAACTCTATTGCTACGATACGTAGACATCAGCAATCGCTATTTCCTAGCAAGGAAGTGTCGCATTTACATTCATTTGAAGTGTAGACGAGGAATACATGATACTTCGCAAATCATATTATATCTTATCATGAAACATAGAAATTAGATGCGATATCGCGTTTTAAGAAGCATTAGAAATCTATTGCTACGATACGTAGACATCTGCAAACGCTATTTCCTTGCAAGCAAGTGTCTCATTTACATTCATTTGAAGTGTAGACGAGGAATACATAACACTTCGCAAATCATATTATATCTTACCATGAAACATAGAAATGAGATGCGATATCGCGTTTTAAGAAGCATTCGAACTCTATTGCTACGATACCTAGACATCTGCAGACGCTATTTCCTAGCAAGGAAGTGTCGCATTTACATTCATTTGAGGTGTAGGCGAGGAATACATAACACTTCGCAAATCATATTATATCTTACCATGAAACATAGAAATGAGATGCAATATCGCGTCTTAAGGAGCATAAGAACTCTATTGCTACGATATGTAGACATCTGCAAACGCTATTTCCTTGCAAGGAAGTGTCGCATTTACATTCTTCTGAAGAGAATACGAGGTATACATAACACTTTACAATGAATATTATATCCTATCATGCAACATAGTAATGAGATACGATATCGCGTTTTAGGAAGCATTAGAACTCTATCCCTACGATACGTAAACATCTGCAAACGCTATTTCCTAGAAAGGAAGTGTCGCATTTAAATTCATTTGAAGTGTTGACGAGGAATACATAACACTTCGCAATGAATATTACATCTTATCATGAAACATAGAAATGAAATGCGATATCTCGTTTTAAGAAGCATTTGAACTCTATTGCTTCGATACGTAGACATCTGCAAACACTATTTCCTTGCAAGGAAGTGTCGCATTTACATTCATTTGAAGTGTAGACGAGGAATACATAACATTTCGCTATGAATATTACATCTTATCATGAAACATAGAAATGAGATGCGATATCGCGTTTTAAGAAGCATTAGAACTCTATCCATACGATACGTAAACATCTGCAAACGCTGTTTCCTAGCAAGGAAGTGTCGCATTTACATTCATTTGAAGTGTAGACGAGGAATACATAACACTTTACAATGAATATTATATCCTATCATGCAACATAGAAATGAGATGCGATATCGCATTTTAGGAAGCATTAGAACTCTATTTCTACGATACGTAGACATCAGCAATCGCTATTTCCTAGCAAGGAAGTGTCGCATTTACATTCATTTGAAGTGTAGACGAGGAATACATGACACTTCGCAAATCATATTATATCTTAGCATGAAACATAAAAATGAGATACGATATCGCGTATTAAGAAGCATTAGAACTCTATTGCTACGATACTTAGACATCTGCAAACGCTGTTTCCTAGCAAGGAAGTGTCGCATTTATAATCATTTGAAGTGTAGACGAGGAATACATAACACTTCGCCAGTCATATTATATCTTACCATTGAACATAGAAATGAGATGCGATATCGCGGTTTAAGAAGCATTAGAACTCTATTGCTACGATAGGTAGACATCTGCAAACGCTATTTCCTAGCAAGAAAGTGTCGCATTTACATCCATTTGAAGTGTAGACAAGGACTACATAACACTTCGCATGTCATATTATATCTTACCATGAAACATAGAAATGAGATGCGATATCACGTTTTAAGAAGCATTAGAACTCTAGCCCTACGATACGTAGACATCTGCAAACGCTATTTCCTTGCAAGGATGTGTCGCATTTACATTTATTTGAAGTGTAGACGAGGACTACATAACACTTCGCAAATCATATTATATCTTACCATGAAACATAGGAATGAGATGCGATATCGCGTTTTAAGAAGCATTAGAACTCTATTGCTACAATACGTAGACATCTACAATCGCTATTTCCTAGCAAGGAAGTGTCGCATTTACATTCATTTGAAGTGTAGACGAGGAATACATGATACTTCGCAAATCATATTATATCCTACCATGAAACATAGAAATTAGATGCGATATCGCGTTTTAAGAAGCATTAGAACTCTACTGCTACGATACGTAGACATCTGCAAACGCTATTTCCTTGCAAGGAAGTTTCGCATTTACATTCATTTGATGTGTAGACGAGGAATACATAACACTTCGCAAATCATATTATATCTTACCATGAAACATAGAAATGAGATGCGATATCGCGTTTTAAGAAGCATTCGAACTCTATAGCTACGATACCTAGACATCTGCAGACGCTATTTCCTAGCAAGGAAGTGTCGCATTTACTTTCATTTGAGGTGTAGGCGAGGAATACATAACACTTCGCAAATCATATTATATCTTACCATGAAACATAGAAATGAGATGCGATATCGTGTTTTAAGAAGCATTAGAACTCTATTGCTTCGATACGTAGACATCTGCAGACGCTATTTCCTTGCAAGGAAGTGTCGCGTTTACAATCATTTGAAGTGTAGACGAGGAATACATAACACTTCGTAATGAATATTACATCTTATCATGAAACATAGAAATGAGATGCGATATCTCGTTTTAAGAAGCATTTGAACTCTATTGCTTCGATACGTAGACATCTGCAAACGCTATTTCCTTGCAAGGAAGTGTCGCATTTACATTCATTTGAAGTGTAGACGAGGAATACATAACATTTCGCTATGAATATTACATCTTATCATGAAACATAGAAATGAGATGCGATATCGCGTTTTAAGAAGCATTAGAACTCTATCCATACGATACGTGAACATCTGCAAACGCTGTTTCCTAGCAAGGAAGTGTCGCATTTACATTCATTTGAAGTGTAGACGAGGAATACATAACACTTTACAATGAATATTATATCCTATCATGCAACATAGAAATGAGATGCGATATCGCATTTTAGGAAGCATTAGAACTCTATTGCTACGATACGTAGACATCAGCAATCGCTATTTCCTAGCAAGGAAGTGTCGCATTTACATTCATTTGAAGTGTAGACGAGGAATACATGATACTTCGCAAATCATATTATATCTTATCATGAAACATAGAAATTAGATGCGATATCGCGTTTTAAGAAGCATTAGAACTCTATTGCTACGATACCTAGACATCTGCAGTCGCTATTTCCTAGCAAGGAAGTGTCGCATTCACATTCATCTGAAGTGTAGACGAGGAATACATAACACTTCGCAAATCATATTATATCTTACCATGAAACATAGAAATGATGATGCGATATCGCATTTTAAGAAGCATTAGAACTCTATTGCTACGACAGGTAGACATCTGCAAACGCTATTTCCTTGCAAGGAAGTGTCGCATTTACATTCATTTGAAGTGTAGACGAGGAATACATAACACTTCGCAAATCATATTATATCTTACCATGAAACATAGAAATGATATGCGATATCGCGTTTTAAGAAGCATTCGAACTCTATTGCTACGATACCTAGACATCTGCAGACGCTATTTCCTAGGAAGGAAGTGTCGCATTTACATTCAATTGAGGTGTAGGCGAGGAATACATAACACTTCGCAAATCATATTATATCTTACCATGAAACATAGAAATGAGATGCGATATCGTGTTTTAAGAAGCATTAGAACTCTATTGCTACGATACCCAGATATCTGCAGACGCTATTTCCTAGCAGGGAAGTGTCGCATTTTCATTCATTTGAAGTGTAGACGAGGAATACATAACACTTCGCAAATCATATTATATCTTAGCATGAAACATAAAAATGAGATACGATATCGCGTTTTAAGAAGCATTAGAAATCTATTGCTACGATACGTAGACATCTGCAAACGCTATTTCCTTGCAAGCAAGAGTCGCATTTACATTCGTTTGAAGTGTAGACGAGGAATACATAACACTTCGCAAATCATATTATATCTTACCATGAAACATAGAAATGAGATGCGATATCGCGTTTTAAGAAGCATTCGAACTCTATTGCTACGATACCTAGACATCTGCAGACGCTATTTCCTAGCAAGGAAGTGTCGCATTTACATTCATTTGAGGTGTAGGCGAGGAATACATAACACTTCGCAAATCATATTATATCTTACCATGAAACATAGAAATGAGATGCAATATCGCGTCTTAAGGAGCATAAGAACTCTATTGCTACGATATGTAGACATCTGCAAACGCTATTTCCTTGCAAGGAAGTGTCGCATTTACATTCTTCTGAAGAGAATACGAGGTATACATAACACTTTACAATGAATATTATATCCTATCATGCAACATAGTAATGAGATACATTATCGCGTTTTAGGAAGCATTAGAACTCTATCCCTACGATATGTAAACATCTGCAAACGCTATTTCCTAGAAAGGAAGTGTCGCATTTAAATTCATTTGAAGTGTTGACGAGGAATACATAACACTTCGCAATGAATATTACATCTTATCATGAAACATAGAAATGATATGCGATATCGCGTTTTAAGAAGCATTAGAACTCTATCCCTACGATACGTAAACATCTGCAAACGCTGTTTCCAAGCAAGGAAGTGTCGCATTTACATTCATTTGAAGTGTAGACGAGGAATACATGACACTTCGCAATGAATATTACATCTTATCATGAAACATAGAAATGAGATGCGATATCTCGTTTTAAGAAGCATTTGAACTCTATTGCTTCGATACGTAGACATCTGCAAACGCTATTACCTTGCAAGGAAGTGTCGCATTTACATTCATTTGAAGTGTAGACGAGGAATACATAACATTTCGTTATGAATATTACATCTTATCATGAAACATAGAAATGAGATGCGATATTTCGTTTTAAGAAGCATTTGAACTTTATTGCTTCGATACGTAGACATCTGCAGACGCTATTTCCTTGCAAGGAAGTGTCGCGTTTACATTCATTTGAAGTGTAGACGAGGAATACATAACACTTCGCAATGAATATTACATCTTATCATGAAACATAGAAATGAGATGCGATATCTCGTTTTAAGAAGCATTTGAACTCTATTGCTTCGATACGTAGACATCTGCAACGCTATTTCCTTGCAAGGAAGTGTCGCATTTACATTCATTTGAAGTGTAGACGAGGAATACATAACATTTCGCTATGAATATTACATCTTATCATGAAACATAGAAATGAGATGCGATATTTCGTTTTAAGAAGCATTTGAACTCTATTGCTCCGATACGTAGTCATCTGCAGACGCTATTTCCTTGCAAGGAAGTGTCGCGTTTACAATCATTTGAAGTGTAGACGAGGAATACATAACACTTCGCAATGAATATTACATCTTATCATGAAACATAGAAATGAGATGCGATATCTCGTTTTAAGAAGCATTTGAACTCTAGCCCTACGATACGTAGACATCTGCAAACGCTATTTCCTTGCAAGGATGTGTCGCATTTACATTTATTTGAAGTGTAGACGAGGACTACATAACACTTCGCAAATCATATTATATCTTACCATGAAACATAGGAATGAGATGCGATATCGCGTTTTAAGAAGCATTAGAACTCTATTGCTACAATACGTAGACATCTGCAAACGCTATTTCCTTGCAAGGATGTGTCGCATTTACATTCATTTGAAGTGTAGACGAAGAATACATAACACTTCGCAATGCATATTACATCTTAACATGAAACATAGAAATGAGATGCGATATTTCGTTTTAAGAAGCATTTGAACTCTATTGCTTCGATACGTAGACATCTGCAGACGCTATTTCCTTGCAAGGAAGTGTCGCGTTTACATTCATTTGAAGTGTAAACGAGGAATACATAACACTTCGCAATGAATATTACATCTTATCATGAAACATAGAAATGAGATGCGATATCTCGTTTTAAGAAGCAATTGAACTCTATTGCTTCGATACGTAGACATCTACAATCGCTATTTCCTAGCAAGGAAGTGTCGCATTTACATTCATTTGAAGTGTAGACGAGGAATACATGATACTTCGCAAATCATATTATATCCTACCATGAAACATAGAAATTAGATGCGATATCGCGTTTTAAGAAGCATTAGAACTCTATTGCTACGATACCTAGACATCTGCAGTCGCTATTTCCTAGCAAGGAAGTGTCGCATTTTCATTCATTTGAAGTGTAGACGACGAATATATAACACTTCGCAAATCATATTATATCTTACCATGAAACATAGAAATGATGATGCGATATCGCGTTTTAAGAAGCATTAGAACTCTATTGCTACGACAGGTAGACATCTGCAAACGCTATTTCCTTGCAAGGAAGTGTCGCATTTACATTCATTTGAAGTGTAGACGAGGAATACATAACACTTCGCAAATCATATTATATCATACCATGAAACATAGAAATGAGATGCGATATCGTGTTTTAAGAAGCATTAGAACACTATTGCTACGATACCCAGATATCTGCAGACGCTATTTCCTAGCAAGGAAGTGTCCCATTTACATTCATTTGAAGTGTATACGAGGAATACATGACACTTCGCAAATCATATTATATCTTAGCATGAAACATAAAAATGAGATACGATATCGCGTTTTAAGAAGCATTAGAAATCTATTGCTACGATACGTAGACATCTGCAAACGCTATTTCCTAGCAAGGAAGTGTCGCATTTACATCTATTTGAATCGTTGACGAGGACTACATAACACTTCGCATGTCATATTATATCTTACCATGAAACATAGAAATGAGATGCAATATAGCGTTTTAAGAAGCATAAGATCTCTATTGCTACGATATGTAGACATCTGCAAACGCTATTTCCTTGCAAGGAAGTGTCGCATTTACATTCTTCTGAAGAGAATACGAGGTATACATAACACTTTACAATGAATATTATATCCTATCATGCAACATAGTAATGAGATACGATATCGCGTTTTAGGAAGCATTAGAACTCTATCCCTACGATACGTAAGCATCTGCAAACGCTATTTCCTAGAAAGGAAGTGTCGCATTTAAATTCATTTGAAGTGTAGACGAGGAATACATAACACTTCGCAATGAATATTACATCTTAACGTGAAACATAGAAATGAGATGCGATATTTCGTTTTAAGAAGCATTTGAACTCTATTGCTTCGATACGTAGACATCTGCAGACGCTATTTCCTTGCATGGAAGTGACGCGTTTACATTCATTTGAAGTGTAGACGAGGAATACATAACACTTCGCAATGAATATTACATCTTATCATGAAACATAGAAATGAGATGCGATATCTCGTTTTAAGAAGCATTTGAACTCTATTGCTTCGATACGTAGACATCTGCAAACGCTATTTCCTTGCAAGGAAGTGTCGCATTTACATTCATTTGAAGTGTAGACGAGGAATACATAACATTTCGCTATGAATATTACATCTTATCATGAAACATAGAAATGATATGCGATATCGCGTTTTAAGAAGCATTAGAACTCTATCCCTACGATACGTAAACATCTGCAAACGCTGTTTCCAAGCAAGGAAGTGTCGCATTTACATTCATTTGAAGTGTAGACGAGGAATACATGACACTTCGCAATGAATATTACATCTTATCATGAAACATAGAAATGAGATGCGATATCTCGTTTTAAGAAGCATTTGAACTCTATTGCTTCGATACGTAGACATCTGCAAACGCTATTACCTTGCAAGGAAGTGTCGCATTTACATTCATTTGAAGTGTAGACGAGGAATACATAACATTTCGTTATGAATATTACATCTTATCATGAAACATAGAAATGAGATGCGATATTTCGTTTTAAGAAGCATTTGAACTTTATTGCTTCGATACGTAGACATCTGCAGACGCTATTTCCTTGCAAGTAAGTGTCGCGTTTACATTCATTTGAAGTGTAGACGAGGAATACATAACACTTCGCAATGAATATTACATCTTATCATGAAACATAGAAATGAGATGCGATATCTCGTTTTAAGAAGCATTTGAACTCTATTGCTTCGATACGTAGACATCTGCAACGCTATTTCCTTGCAAGGAAGTGTCGCATTTACATTCATTTGAAGTGTAGACGAGGAATACATAACATTTCGCTATGAATATTACATCTTATCATGAAACATAGAAATGAGATGCGATATTTCGTTTTAAGAAGCATTTGAACTCTATTGCTTCGATACGTAGACATCTGCAGACGCTATTTCCTTGCAAGGAAGTGTCGCGTTTACAATCATTTGAAGTGTAGACGAGGAATACATAACACTTCGCAATGAATATTACATCTTATCATGAAACATAGAAATGAGATGCGATATCTCGTTTTAAGAAGCATTTGAACTCTATTGCTTCGATACGTAGATATCTGCAAACGCTATTTCCTTGCAAGGAAGTGTCGCATTTACATTCATTTGAAGTGTAGACGAGGAATACATGATACTTCGCAAATCATATTATATCTTATCATGAAACATAGAAATTAGATGCGATATCGCGTTTTAAGAAGCATTAGAACTCTATTGCTACGATACCTAGACATCTGCAAACGCTATTTCCATGCAAGGAAGTGTCGCATTTACATTCATTTGAAGTGTAGACGAGGAAAACACAACACTCCGCAAATCATATTATATCTTACCATGAAACATAGAAATGAGATGCGATATCGCGTTTTAAGAATCATAAGAACCCTATTGCTACGATACGTAGACATCTGCAAACGCTATTTCCTTGCAAGGAAGTGTCGCATTTACATTCATTTGAAGTGTAGACGTGGAATACATAACACTTCGCAAATCATATTATATCTTACCATGAAACATAGAAATTAGATGCGATATCGCGTTTTAAGAAGCATTAGAACTCTATTGCTACGATACCTAGACATCTGCAAACGCTATTTCCTTGCAAGGAAGTGTCGCATTTACATTCATTTGAAGTGTAGACGAGGAAAACATAACACTCCGCAAATCATATTATATCTTACCATGAAACATAGAAATGAGATGCGATATCGCGTTTTAAGAATCATAAGAACTCTATTGCAACGATACGTAGACATCTGCAAACGCTATTTCCTTGCAAAGAAGTGTCGCATTTACATTCATTTGAAGTGTAGACGAGGAATACATAACACTTCGCAAATCATATTATATCTTACCATTAAACATAGAAATGAGCTGCGATATCGCGTTTTAAGAAGCATTCGAACTCTATTGCTACGATACCTAGACATGTGCAGACGCTATTTCCTAGCAAGGAAGTGTCGCATTTACATTCATTTGAGGTGTAGGCGAGGAATACATAACACTTCGCAAATCATATTATATCTTACCATGAAACATAGAAATGAGATGCGATATCGTGTTTTAAGAAGCATTAGAACTCTATTGCCACGATACCCAGATATCTGCAGACGCCATTTCCTAGCAAGGAAGTGTCCCATTTACATTCATTTGAAGTGTAGACGAGGAATACATGACACTTCGCAAATCATATTATATCTTAGCATGAAACATAAAAATGAGATACGATATCGCGTTTTAAGAAGCATTAGAAATCTATTGCTACGATACGTAGACATCTGCAAACGCTATTTCCTTGCAAGCAAGTGTCGCATTTACATTCATTAGAAGTGTAGACGAGGAATACATAACACTTCGCAAATCATATTATATCTTACCATGAAACATAGAAATGAGATGCGATATCGCGTTTTAAGAAGCATTAGAACTCTATTGCTACGATACCTAGACATCTGCAGACGCTATTTCCAAGCAAGGAAGTGTCGCATTTACATTCATTTGAAGTGTAGACGAGGAATACATAAGACTTCGCAAATCATATTATATCTTACCATGAAACATAGAAATGAGATGCGATATCGCGTTTTAAGAATCATAAGAACTCTATTGCAACGATACGTAGACATCTGCAAACGCTATTTCCTTGCAAAGAAGTGTCGCATTTACATTCATTTGAAGTGTAGACGAGGAATACATGACACTTCGCAATGAATATTACATCCTATCATGAAACATAGAAATGAGATGCGATATCTCGTTTTAAGAAGCATTTGAACTCTATTGCTTCGATACGTAGACATCTGCAAACGCTATTTCCTTGCAAGAAAGTGTCGCATTTACATTCATTTGAAGTGTAGACGAGGAATACATAACATTTCGCTATGAATATTACATCTTATCATGAAACATAGAAATGAGATGCGATATTTCGTTTTAAGAAGCATTTGAACTCTATTGCTTCGATACGTAGACATCTGCAGACGCTATTTCCTTGCAAGGAAGTGTCGCGTTTACAATCATTTGAAGTGTAGACGAGGAATACATAACACTTCGCAATGAATATTACATCTTATCATGAAACATAGAAATGAGATGCGATATCTCGTTTTAAGAAGCATTTGAACTCTATTGCTTCGATACGTAGACATCTGCAAACGCTATTTCCTTGCAAGGAAGTGTCGCATTTACATTCATTTGAAGTGTAGACGTGGAATACATGATACTTCGCAAATCATATTATATCTTATCATGAAACATAGAAATTAGATGCGATATCGCGTTTTAAGAAGCATTAGAACTCTATTGCTACGATACCTAGACATCTGCAAACGCTATTTCCTTGCAAGGAAGTGTCGCATTTACATTCATTTGAAGTGTAGACGAGGAAAACATAACACTCCGCAAATCATATTATATCTTACCATGAAACATAGAAATGAGAAGCGATAACGCGTTTTAAGAATCATAAGAACCCTATTGCTACGATACGTAGACATCTGCAAACGCTATTTCCTTGCAAGGAAGTGTCGCATTTACATTCATTTGAAGTGTAGACGAGGAATACATGATACTTCGCAAATCATATTATATCTTATCATGAAACATAGAAATTAGATGCGATATCGCGTTTTAAGAAGCATTAGAACTCTATTGCTACGATACCTAGACATCTGCAAACGCTATTTCCTTGCAAGGAAGTGTCGCATTTACATTCATTTGAAGTGTAGACGAGGAAAACATAACACTCCGCAAATCATATTATATCTTACCATGAAACATAGAAATGAGATGCGATATCGCGTTTTAAGAATCATAAGAACACTATTGCTACGATACGTAGACATCTGCAAACGCTATTTCCTTGCAAGGAAGTGTCGCATTTACATTCATTTGAAGTGTAGACGAGGAATACATAACACTTCGCAAATCATATTATATCTTACCATGAAACATAGAAATGAGATGCGACATCGCGTTCTAAGAAGCATTAGAACACTACTGCTACGATAGGTAGACATTTGCAAACGCTATTTCCTTGCAAGGAAGTGTCGCATTTACCTTCATTTGAAGTGTAGACGAGGAATACATGACACTTCGCAATGAATATTACATCCTATCATGAAACATAGAAATGAGATGCGATATCTCGTTTTAAGAAGCATTTGAACTCTATTGCTTCGATACGTAGACATCTGCAAACGCTATTTCCTTGCAAGGAAGTGTCGCATTTACATTCATTTGAAGTGTAGACGAGGAATACATAACATTTCGCTATGAATATTACATCTTATCATGAAACATAGAAATGAGATGCGATATTTCGTTTTAAGAAGCATTTGAACTCTATTGCTTCGATACGTAGACATCTGCAGACGCTATTTCCTTGCAAGGAAGTGTCGCGTTTACAATCATTTGAAGTGTAGACGAGGAATACATAACACTTCGCAATGAATATTACATCTTATCATGAAACATAGAAATGAGATGCGATATCTCGTTTTAAGAAGCATTTGAACTCTATTGCTTCGATACGTAGACATCTGCAAACGCTATTTCCTTGCAAGGAAGTGTCGCATTTACATTCATTTGAAGTGTAGACGAGGAATTCATGATACTTCGCAAATCATATTATATCTTATCATGAAACATAGAAATTAGATGCGATATCGCGTTTTAAGAAGCATTAGAACTCTATTGCTACGATACCTAGACATCTGTAAACGCTATTTCCTTGCAAGGAAGTGTCGCATTTACATTCATTTGAAGTGTAGACGAGGAAAACATAACACTCCGCAAATCATATTATATCTTACCATGAAACATAGAAATGAGATGCGATATCGCGTTTTAAGAATCATAAGAACCCTATTGCTACGATACGTAGACATCTGCAAACGCTATTTCCTTGCAAGGAAGTGTCGCATTTACATTCATTTGAAGTGTAGACGAGGAATACATAACACTTCGCAAATCATATTATATCTTACCATGAAACATAGAAATGAGATGCGACATCGCGTTCTAAGAAGCATTAGAACACTACTGCTACGATAGGTAGACATTTGCAAACGCTATTTCCTTGCAAGGAAGTGCCGCATTTACATTCATTTGAAGTGTAGACGAGGAATACATGATACTTCGCAAATCATATTATATCTTATCATGAAACATAGAAATTAGATGCGATATCGCGTTTTAAGAAGCATTAGAACTCTATTGCTACGATACCTAGACATCTGCAAACGCTATTTCCTTGCAAGGAAGTGTCGCATTTACATTCTTCTGAAGAGAATACGAGGTATACATAACACTTTACAATGAATATTATATCCTATCATGCAACATAGTAATGAGATACGATATCGCGTTTTAGGAAGCATTAGAACTCTATCCCTACGATACGTAAGCATCTGCAAACCCTATTTCCTAGAAAGGAAGTGTCGCATTTAAATTCATTTGAAGTGTAGACGAGGAAAACATAACACTCCGCAAATCATATTATATCTTACCATGAAACATAGAAATGAGATGCGATATCGCGTTTTAAGAATCATAAGAACTCTATTGCAACGATACGTAGACATCTGCAAACGCTATTTCCTTGCAAAGAAGTGTCGCATTTACATTCATTTGAAGTGTAGACGAGGAATACATGATACTTCGCAAATCATATTATATCTTATCATGAAACATAGAAATTAGATGCGATATCGCGTTTTAAGAAGCATTAGAACTCTATTGCTACGATACCTAGACATCTGCAAACGCTATTTCCTTGCAAGGAAGTGTCGCATTTACATTCATTTGAAGTGTAGACGAGGAATACATAACATTTCGCTATGAATATTACATCTTATCATGAAACATAGAAATGAGATGCGATATTTCGTTTTAAGAAGCATTTGAACTCTATTGCTTCGATACGTAGACATCTGCAGACGCTATTTCCTTGCAAGGAAGTGTCGCGTTTACAATCATTTGAAGTGTAGACGAGGAATACATAACACTTCGCAATGAATATTACATCTTATCATGAAACATAGAAATGAGATGCGATATCTCGTTTTAAGAAGCATTTGAACTCTATTGCTTCGATACGTAGACATCTGCAGACGCTATTTCCTTGCAAGGAAGTGTCGCATTTACATTCATTTGAAGTGTAGACGAGGAATACATGATACTTCGCAAATCATATTATATCTTATCATGAAACATAGAAATTAGATGCGATATCGCGTTTTAAGAAGCATTAGAACTCTATTGCTACGATACCTAGACATCTGCAAACGCTATTTCCTTGCAAGGAAGTGTCGCATTTACATTCATTTGAAGTGTAGACGAGGAAAACATAACACTCCGCAAATCATATTATATCTTACCATGAAACATAGAAATGAGATGCGATATCGCGTTTTAGGAATCATAAGAACCCTATTGCTACGATACGTAGACATCTGCAAACGCTATTTCCTTGCAAGGAAGTGTCGCATTTACATTCATTTGAAGTGTAGACGAGGAATACATAACACTTCGCAAATCATATTATATCTTACCATGAAACATAGAAATGAGATGCGACATCGCGTTCTAAGAAGCATTAGAACACTACTGCTACGATAGGTAGACATTTGCAAACGCTATTTCCTTGCAAGGAAGTGCCGCATTTACATTCATTTGAAGTGTAGACGAGGAATACATGATACTTCGCAAATCATATTATATCTTATCATGAAACATAGAAATTAGATGCGATATCGCGTTTTAAGAAGCATTAGAACTCTATTGCTACGATACCTAGACATCTGCAAACGCTATTTCCTTGCAAGGAAGTGTCGCATTTACATTCATTTGAAGTGTAGACGAGGAATACATAACACTTCGCAAATCATATTATATCTTACCATGAAACATAGAAATGAGATGCGACATCGCGTTCTAAGAAGCATTAGAACACTACTGCTACGATAGGTAGACATTTGCAAACGCTATTTCCTTGCAAGGAAGTGTCGCATTTACATTTATTTGAAGTGTAGACGAGGAATACATGACACTTCGCAATGAATATTACATCCTATCATGATACATAGAATTGAGATGCGATATCTCGTTTTAAGAAGCATTTGAACTCTATTGCTTCGATACGTAGACATCTGCAAACGCTATTTCCTTGCAAGGAAGTGTCGCATTTACATTCATTTGAAGTGTAGACGAGGAATACATAACATTTCGCTATGAATATTACATCTTATCATGAAACATAGAAATGAGATGCGATATTTCGTTTTAAGAAGCATTTGAACTCTATTGCTTCGATACGTAGACATCTGCAGACGCTATTTCCTTGCAAGGAAGTGTCGCGTTTACAATCATTTGAAGTGTAGACGAGGAATACATAACACTTCGCAATGAATATTACATCTTATCATGAAACATAGAAATGAGATGCGATATCTCGTTTTATGAAGCATTTGAACTCTATTGCTTCGATACGTAGACATCTGCAAACGCTATTTCCTTGCAAGGAAGTGTCGCATTTACATTCATTTGAAGTGTTGACGAGGAATACATGATACTTCGCAAATCATATTATATCTTATCATGAAACATAGAAATTAGATGCGATATCGCGTTTTAAGAAGCATTAGAACTCTATTGCTACGATACCTAGACATCTGCAAACGCTATTTCCTTGCAAGGAAGTGCCGCATTTACATTCATTTGAAGTGTAGACGAGGAAAACATAACACTCCGCAAATCATATTATATCTTACCATGAAACATAGAAATGAGATGCGATATCGCGTTTTAAGAATCATAAGAACCCTATTGCTACGATACGTAGACATCTGCAAACGCTATTTCCTTGCAAGGAAGTGTCGCATTTACATTCATTTGAAGTGTAGACGAGGAATACATAACACTTCGCAAATCATATTATATCTTACCATGAAAAATAGAAATGAGATGCGACATCGCGTTCTAAGAAGCATTAGAACACTACTGCTACGATAGGTAGACATTTGCAAACGCTATTTCCTTGCAAGGAAGTGCCGCATTTACATTCATTTGAAGTGTAGACGAGGAATACATGATACTTCGCAAATCATATTATATCTTATCATGAAACATAGAAATTAGATGCGATATCGCGTTTTAAGAAGCATTAGAACTCTATTGCTACGATACCTAGACATCTGCAAACGCTATTTCCTTGCAAGGAAGTGTCGCATTTACATTCATTTGAAGTGTAGACGAGGAAAACATAACACTCCGCAAATCATATTATATCTTACCATGAAACATAGAAATGAGATGCGATATCGCGTTTTAAGAATCATAAGAACACTATTGCTACGATACGTAGACATCTGCAAACGCTATTTCCTTGCAAGGAAGTGTCGCATTTACATTCATTTGAAGTGTAGACGAGGAATACATAACACTTCGCAAATCATATTATATCTTACCATGAAACATAGAAATGAGATGCGACATCGCGTTCTAAGAAGCATTAGAACACTACTGCTACGATAGGTAGACATTTGCAAACGCTATTTCCTTGCAAGGAAGTGTCGCATTTACCTTCATTTGAAGTGTAGACGAGGAATACATGACACTTCGCAATGAATATTACATCCTATCATGAAACATAGAAATGAGATGCGATATCTCGTTTTAAGAAGCATTTGAACTCTATTGCTTCGATACGTAGACATCTGCAAACGCTATTTCCTTGCAAGGAAGTGTCGCATTTACATTCATTTGAAGTGTAGACGAGGAATACATAACATTTCGCTATGAATATTACATCTTATCATGAAACATAGAAATGAGATGCGATATTTCGTTTTAAGAAGCATTTGAACTCTATTGCTTCGATACGTAGACATCTGCAGACGCTATTTCCTTGCAAGGAAGTGTCGCGTTTACAATCATTTGAAGTGTAGACGAGGAATACATAACACTTCGCAATGAATATTACATCTTATCATGAAACATAGAAATGAGATGCGATATCTCGTTTTAAGAAGCATTTGAACTCTATTGCTTCGATACGTAGACATCTGCAAACGCTATTTCCTTGCAAGGAAGTGTCGCATTTACATTCATTTGAAGTGTAGACGAGGAATTCATGATACTTCGCAAATCATATTATATCTTATCATGAAACATAGAAATTAGATGCGATATCGCGTTTTAAGAAGCATTAGAACTCTATTGCTACGATACCTAGACATCTGTAAACGCTATTTCCTTGCAAGGAAGTGTCGCATTTACATTCATTTGAAGTGTAGACGAGGAAAACATAACACTCCGCAAATCATATTATATCTTACCATGAAACATAGAAATGAGATGCGATATCGCGTTTTAAGAATCATAAGAACCCTATTGCTACGATACGTAGACATCTGCAAACGCTATTTCCTTGCAAGGAAGTGTCGCATTTACATTCATTTGAAGTGTAGACGAGGAATACATAACACTTCGCAAATCATATTATATCTTACCATGAAACATAGAAATGAGATGCGACATCGCGTTCTAAGAAGCATTAGAACACTACTGCTACGATAGGTAGACATTTGCAAACGCTATCTCCTTGCAAGGAAGTGCCGCATTTACATTCATTTGAAGTGTAGACGAGGAATACATGATACTTCGCAAATCATATTATATCTTATCATGAAACATAGAAATTAGATGCGATATCGCGTTTTAAGAAGCATTAGAACTCTATTGCTACGATACCTAGACATCTGCAAACGCTATTTCCTTGCAAGGAAGTGTCGCATTTACATTCTTCTGAAGAGAATACGAGGTATACATAACACTTTACAATGAATATTATATCCTATCATGCAACATAGTAATGAGATACGATATCGCGTTTTAGGAAGCATTAGAACTCTATCCCTACGATACGTAAGCATCTGCAAACCCTATTTCCTAGAAAGGAAGTGTCGCATTTAAATTCATTTGAAGTGTAGACGAGGAAAACATAACACTCCGCAAATCATATTATATCTTACCATGAAACATAGAAATGAGATGCGATATCGCGTTTTAAGAATCATAAGAACTCTATTGCAACGATACGTAGACATCTGCAAACGCTATTTCCTTGCAAAGAAGTGTCGCATTTACATTCATTTGAAGTGTAGACGAGGAATACATGATACTTCGCAAATCATATTATATCTTATCATGAAACATAGAAATTAGATGCGATATCGCGTTTTAAGAAGCATTAGAACTCTATTGCTACGATACCTAGACATCTGCAAACGCTATTTCCTTGCAAGGAAGTGTCGCATTTACATTCATTTGAAGTGTAGACGAGGAATACATAACATTTCGCTATGAATATTACATCTTATCATGAAACATAGAAATGAGATGCGATATTTCGTTTTAAGAAGCATTTGAACTCTATTGCTTCGATACGTAGACATCTGCAGACGCTATTTCCTTGCAAGGAAGTGTCGCGTTTACAATCATTTGAAGTGTAGACGAGGAATACATAACACTTCGCAATGAATATTACATCTTATCATGAAACATAGAAATGAGATGCGATATCTCGTTTTAAGAAGCATTTGAACTCTATTGCTTCGATACGTAGACATCTGCAGACGCTATTTCCTTGCAAGGAAGTGTCGCATTTACATTCATTTGAAGTGTAGACGAGGAATACATGATACTTCGCAAATCATATTATATCTTATCATGAAACATAGAAATTAGATGCGATATCGCGTTTTAAGAAGCATTAGAACTCTATTGCTACGATACCTAGACATCTGCAAACGCTATTTCCTTGCAAGGAAGTGTCGCATTTACATTCATTTGAAGTGTAGACGAGGAAAACATAACACTCCGCAAATCATATTATATCTTACCATGAAACATAGAAATGAGATGCGATATCGCGTTTTAGGAATCATAAGAACCCTATTGCTACGATACGTAGACATCTGCAAACGCTATTTCCTTGCAAGGAAGTGTCGCATTTACATTCATTTGAAGTGTAGACGAGGAATACATAACACTTCGCAAATCATATTATATCTTACCATGAAACATAGAAATGAGATGCGACATCGCGTTCTAAGAAGCATTAGAACACTACTGCTACGATAGGTAGACATTTGCAAACGCTATTTCCTTGCAAGGAAGTGCCGCATTTACATTCATTTGAAGTGTAGACGAGGAATACATGATACTTCGCAAATCATATTATATCTTATCATGAAACATAGAAATTAGATGCGATATCGCGTTTTAAGAAGCATTAGAACTCTATTGCTACGATACCTAGACATCTGCAAACGCTATTTCCTTGCAAGGAAGTGTCGCATTTACATTCATTTGAAGTGTAGACGAGGAATACATAACACTTCGCAAATCATATTATATCTTACCATGAAACATAGAAATGAGATGCGACATCGCGTTCTAAGAAGCATTAGAACACTACTGCTACGATAGGTAGACATTTGCAAACGCTATTTCCTTGCAAGGAAGTGTCGCATTTACATTTATTTGAAGTGTAGACGAGGAATACATGACACTTCGCAATGAATATTACATCCTATCATGATACATAGAATTGAGATGCGATATCTCGTTTTAAGAAGCATTTGAACTCTATTGCTTCGATACGTAGACATCTGCAAACGCTATTTCCTTGCAAGGAAGTGTCGCATTTACATTCATTTGAAGTGTAGACGAGGAATACATAACATTTCGCTATGAATATTACATCTTATCATGAAACATAGAAATGAGATGCGATATTTCGTTTTAAGAAGCATTTGAACTCTATTGCTTCGATACGTAGACATCTGCAGACGCTATTTCCTTGCAAGGAAGTGTCGCGTTTACAATCATTTGAAGTGTAGACGAGGAATACATAACACTTCGCAATGAATATTACATCTTATCATGAAACATAGAAATGAGATGCGATATCTCGTTTTATGAAGCATTTGAACTCTATTGCTTCGATACGTAGACATCTGCAAACGCTATTTCCTTGCAAGGAAGTGTCGCATTTACATTCATTTGAAGTGTTGACGAGGAATACATGATACTTCGCAAATCATATTATATCTTATCATGAAACATAGAAATTAGATGCGATATCGCGTTTTAAGAAGCATTAGAACTCTATTGCTACGATACCTAGACATCTGCAAACGCTATTTCCTTGCAAGGAAGTGCCGCATTTACATTCATTTGAAGTGTAGACGAGGAAAACATAACACTCCGCAAATCATATTATATCTTACCATGAAACATAGAAATGAGATGCGATATCGCGTTTTAAGAATCATAAGAACCCTATTGCTACGATACGTAGACATCTGCAAACGCTATTTCCTTGCAAGGAAGTGTCGCATTTACATTCATTTGAAGTGTAGACGAGGAATACATAACACTTCGCAAATCATATTATATCTTACCATGAAAAATAGAAATGAGATGCGACATCGCGTTCTAAGAAGCATTAGAACACTACTGCTACGATAGGTAGACATTTGCAAACGCTATTTCCTTGCAAGGAAGTGCCGCATTTACATTCATTTGAAGTGTAGACGAGGAATACATGATACTTCGCAAATCATATTATATCTTATCATGAAACATAGAAATTAGATGCGATATCGCGTTTTAAGAAGCATTAGAACTCTATTGCTACGATACCTAGACATCTGCAAACGCTATTTCCTTGCAAGGAAGTATCGCATTTACATTCTTCTGAAGAGAATACGAGGTATACATAACACTTTACAATGAATATTATATCCTATCATGCAACACAGTAATGAGATACGATATCGCGTTTTAGGAAGCATTAGAACTCTATCCCTACGATACGTAAGCATCTGCAAACGCTATTTCCTAGAAAGGAAGTGTCGCATTTAAATTCATTTGAAGTGTAGACGAGGAAAACATAACACTCCGCAAATCATATTATATCTTACCATGAAACATAGAAATGAGATGCGATATCGCGTTTTAAGAATCATAAGAACTCTATTGCAACGATACGTAGACATCTGCAAACGCTATTTCCTTGCAAAGAAGTGTCGCATTTACATTCATTTGAAGTGTAGACGAGGAATACATGATACTTCGCAAATCATATTATATCTTATCATGAAACATAGAAATTAGATGCGATATCGCGTTTTAAGAAGCATTAGAACTCTATTGCTACGATACCTAGACATCTGCAAACGCTATTTCCTTGCAAGGAAGTGTCGCATTTACATTCATTTGAAGTGTAGACGAGGAAAACATAACACTCCGCAAATCATATTATATCTTATCATGAAACATAGAAATTAGATGCGATATCGCGTTTTAAGAAGCATTAGAACTCTATTGCTACGATACCTAGACATCTGCAAACGCTATTTCCTTGCAAGGAAGTGTCGCATTTACATTCATTTGAAGTGTAGACGAGGAAAACATAACACTCCGCAAATCATATTATATCTTACCATGAAACATAGAAATGAGATGCGATATCGCGTTTTAAGAATCATAAGAACCCTATTGCTACGATACGTAGACATCTGCAAACGCTATTTCCTTGCAAGGAAGTGTCGCATTTACATTCATTTGAAGTGTAGACGAGGAATACATAACACTTCGCAAATCATATTATATCTTACCATGAAACATAGAAATGAGATGCGACATCGCGTTCTAAGAAGCATTAGAACACTACTGCTACGATAGGTAGACATTTGCAAACGCTATTTCCTTGCAAGGAAGTGCCGCATTTACATTCATTTGAAGTGTAGACGAGGAATACATGATACTTCGCAAATCATATTATATCTTATCATGAAACATAGAAATTAGATGCGATATCGCGTTTTAAGAAGCATTAGAACTCTATTGCTACGATACCTAGACATCTGCAAACGCTATTTCCTTGCAAGGAAGTATCGCATTTACATTCTTCTGAAGAGAATACGAGGTATACATAACACTTTACAATGAATATTATATCCTATCATGCAACACAGTAATGAGATACGATATCGCGTTTTAGGAAGCATTAGAACTCTATCCCTACGATACGTAAGCATCTGCAAACGCTATTTCCTAGAAAGGAAGTGTCGCATTTAAATTCATTTGAAGTGTAGACGAGGAAAACATAACACTCCGCAAATCATATTATATCTTACCATGAAACATAGAAATGAGATGCGATATCGCGTTTTAAGAATCATAAGAACTCTATTGCAACAATACGTAGACATCTGCAAACGCTATTTCCTTGCAAAGAAGTGTCGCATTTACATTCATTTGAAGTGTAGACGAGGAATACATGATACTTCGCAAATCATATTATATCTTATCATGAAACATAGAAATTAGATGCGATATCGCGTTTTAAGAAGCATTAGAACTCTATTGCTACGATACCTAGACATCTGCAAACGCTATTTCCTTGCAAGGAAGTGTCGCATTTACATTCATTTGAAGTGTAGACGAGGAAAACATAACACTCCGCAAATCATATTATATCTTACCATGAAACATAGAAATGAGATGCGATATCGCGTTTTAAGAATCATAAGAACCCTATTGCTACGATACGTAGACATCTGCAAACGCTATTTCCTTGCAAGGAAGTGTCGCATTTACATTCATTTGAAGTGTAGACGAGGAATACATAACACTTCGCAAATCATATTATATCTTACCATGAAACATAGAAATGAGATGCGACATCGCGTTCTAAGAAGCATTAGAACACTACTGCTACGATAGGTAGACATTTGCAAACGCTATTTCCTTGCAAGGAAGTGCCGCATTTACATTCATTTGAAGTGTAGACGAGGAATACATGATACTTCGCAAATCATATTATATCTTATCATGAAACATAGAAATTAGATGCGATATCGCGTTTTAAGAAGCATTAGAACTCTATTGCTACGATACCTAGACATCTGCAAACGCTATTTCCTTGCAAGGAAGTGTCGCATTTACATTCATTTGAAGTGTAGACGAGGAAAACATAACACTCCGCAAATCATATTATATCTTACCATGAAACATAGAAATGAGATGCGATATCGCGTTTTAAGAATCATAAGAACTCTATTGCAACGATACGTAGACATCTGCAAACGCTATTTCCTTGCAAAGAAGTGTCGCATTTACATTCATTTGAAGTGTAGACGAGGAATACATAACACTTCGCAAATCATATTATATCTTACCATTAAACATAGAAATGAGCTGCGATATCGCGTTTTAAGAAGCATTCGAACTCTATTGCTACGATACCTAGACATCTGCAGACGCTATTTCCTAGCAAGGAAGTGTCGCATTTACATTCATTTGAGGTGTAGGCGAGGAATACATAACACTTCGCAAATCATATTATATCTTACCATGAAACATAGAAATGAGATGCGATATCGCGTTTTAAGAGGCATTAGAACTCTATTGCTACGATACGTAGACATCTGCAAACGCTATTTCCTTGCAAGGAAGTGTAGCATTTACATTCATTTGAAGTGTAGACGAGGAATACATGATACTTCGCAAATCATATTATATCTTACCATGAAACATAGAAATGAGATGCGACATCGCGTTCTAAGAAGCATTAGAACACTACTGCTACGATAGATAGACATTTGCAAACGCTATTTCCTTGCAAGGAAGTGCCGCATTTACATTCATTTGAAGTGTAGACGAGGAATACACAACACTCCGCAAATCATATTACATCTTATCATGAAACATAGAAATGAGTTGCGATATCGCGTTTTAAGAAGCATTAGAACTCTACTGCTACGATACGTAGACATCTGCAAACGCTATTTCCTAGCGCGGAAGTGTCGCATTCACATTCATTTGAAGTGCAGACGAGGAATACATAACACTCCGCAAATCATATTATATCTTACCATGAAACATAGAAATGCGATGCGATATAGCGTTTTAAGAATCATAAGAACTCTATTGCAACGATACGTAGACATAGGCAAACGCTATTTCCTTGCAAAGAAGTGTCGCATTTACATTCATTTGAAGTGTAGACGAGGAATACATAACACTTCGCAAATCATATTATATCTTACCATGAAACATAGAAATGAGATGCGATATCGCGTTTTAAGAAGCAGCAGAAATCCATTGCTACGATACGTAGACATCTGCAAACGCTATTTCCATGCAAGAAAGTGTCGCATTTACTTTCATTTGAAGTGTAGACGACGGATACATAACACTTCGCAAATCATATTATACCTTACCATGAAACATAGAAGTGAGAGGCGATATCGCGTTTTAAGAATCATAAGAACTCTATTGCTACGATACGTAGACATCTGCATACGCTATTTCCTTGCAAGGAAGTGTCGCATTTACATTCATTTGACGTGTAGACAAGGAATACATAACAGTTCGCAAATCATATTAGATCTTACCATGAAACATAGAAGTGAGATGCGATATCGCATTTTAAGAAGCATTAGAACTCTATTGCTACGATACCTAGACATCTGCAGACGCTATTTCCTAGCAAGGAAGTGTCGCATTTACATTCATTTGAAGTGTAGACGAGGAATACATAACACTTCGCAAATCATATTATATCTTACCATGAAACATAGAAATGGGATGCGATATCGCGTTTTAAGAAGCACTAGAAAGCTATTGCTACGATACGTAGACATCTGCAAACGCTATTTCCTAGCGAGGAAGTATCGCATTCACATTCATTTGAAGTGTAGACGAGGAATACATAACACTTCGCAAATCATGTTATATCTTACCATGAAACATAGAAATGAGATGCGATATCGCGTTTTAAGAAGCACTAGAAAGCTATTGCTACGATACGTAGACATCTGCGAACGCTATTTCCTAGCGAGGAAGTATCGCATTCACATTCATTTGAAGTGTAGACGAGGAATACATAACACTTCGCAATGAATATTACATCTTACCATGAAACATAGAAATGAGATACGATATCGCGCTTTAAGAAGCATTAGAAATCTATTGCTACGATACGTAGACATCTGCAAACGCTATTTCCTAGCGCGGAAGTGTCGCATTCACATTCATTTGAAGTGTAGACTAGGAATACATAACACTCCGCAAATCATATTATATCTTACCATGAAACATAGAAATGAGATGCGATATAGCGTTTTAAGAATCATAAGAACTCTATTGCAACGATACGTAGACATCTGCAAACGCTCTTTCCTTGCTAGGAAGTGTCGCATTTACATTCATTTGAATCGTAGACGAGGAATGCATAGCACTTCGCAATGAATATTATATCTTATCGTGAAACATAGATATGAGATGCAATATCTCGTTTTAGGAAGCATTTGAACTCTATTGCTTCGATACGTAGACATCTGCAAACGCTATTTCCATGCAAGGATGTGTCGCATTTACATTCATTTGAAGTGTAGACGAGGAATACATGATACTTCGCAAATCATAACATATCTTACCATGAAACATAGTGATGAGATGCGATATCTCGTTTTAAGAAGCATTTGAACTCTATTGCTTCGATACGTAGACATCTGCAAACGCTATTTCCTTGCAAGGAAGTGTCGCATTTACATTCATTTGAAGTGTAGACGAGGAATACATAACATTTCGCTATGAATATTACATCTTATCATGAAACATAGAAATGAGATGCGATATTTCGTTTTAAGAAGCATTTGAACTCTATTGCTTCGATACGTAGACATCTGCAGACGCTATTTCCTTGCAAGGAAGTGTCGCGTTTACAATCATTTGAAGTGTAGACGAGGAATACATAACACTTCGCAATGAATATTACATCTTATCATGAAACATAGAAATGAGATGCGATATCTCGTTTTAAGAAGCATTTGAACTCTATTGCTTCGATACGTAGACATCTGCAAACGCTATTTCCTTGCAAGGAAGTGTCGCATTTACATTCATTTGAAGTGTAGACGAGGAATTCATGATACTTCGCAAATCATATTATATCTTATCATGAAACATAGAAATTAGATGCGATATCGCGTTTTAAGAAGCATTAGAACTCTATTGCTACGATACCTAGACATCTGTAAACGCTATTTCCTTGCAAGGAAGTGTCGCATTTACATTCATTTGAAGTGTAGACGAGGAAAACATAACACTCCGCAAATCATATTATATCTTACCATGAAACATAGAAATGAGATGCGATATCGCGTTTTAAGAATCATAAGAACCCTATTGCTACGATACGTAGACATCTGCAAACGCTATTTCCTTGCAAGGAAGTGTCGCATTTACATTCATTTGAAGTGTAGACGAGGAATACATAACACTTCGCAAATCATATTATATCTTACCATGAAACATAGAAATGAGATGCGACATCGCGTTCTAAGAAGCATTAGAACACTACTGCTACGATAGGTAGACATTTGCAAACGCTATTTCCTTGCAAGGAAGTGCCGCATTTACATTCATTTGAAGTGTAGACGAGGAATACATGATACTTCGCAAATCATATTATATCTTATCATGAAACATAGAAATTAGATGCGATATCGCGTTTTAAGAAGCATTAGAACTCTATTGCTACGATACCTAGACATCTGCAAACGCTATTTCCTTGCAAGGAAGTGTCGCATTTACATTCTTCTGAAGAGAATACGAGGTATACATAACACTTTACAATGAATATTATATCCTATCATGCAACATAGTAATGAGATACGATATCGCGTTTTAGGAAGCATTAGAACTCTATCCCTACGATACGTAAGCATCTGCAAACCCTATTTCCTAGAAAGGAAGTGTCGCATTTAAATTCATTTGAAGTGTAGACGAGGAAAACATAACACTCCGCAAATCATATTATATCTTACCATGAAACATAGAAATGAGATGCGATATCGCGTTTTAAGAATCATAAGAACTCTATTGCAACGATACGTAGACATCTGCAAACGCTATTTCCTTGCAAAGAAGTGTCGCATTTACATTCATTTGAAGTGTAGACGAGGAATACATGATACTTCGCAAATCATATTATATCTTATCATGAAACATAGAAATTAGATGCGATATCGCGTTTTAAGAAGCATTAGAACTCTATTGCTACGATACCTAGACATCTGCAAACGCTATTTCCTTGCAAGGAAGTGTCGCATTTACATTCATTTGAAGTGTAGACGAGGAAAACATAACACTCCGCAAATCATATTATATCTTACCATGAAACATAGAAATGAGATGCGATATCGCGTTTTAAGAATCATAAGAACCCTATTGTTACGATACGTAGACATCTGCAAACGCTATTTCCTTGCAAGGAAGTGTCGCATTTACATTCATTTGAAGTGTAGACGAGGAATACATAACACTTCGCAAATCATATTATATCTTACCATGAAACGTAGAAATGAGATGCGACATCGCGTTCTAAGAAGCATTAGAACACTACTGCTACGATAGGTAGACATTTGCAAACGCTATTTCCTTGCAAGGAAGTGTCGCATTTACATTCATTTGAAGTGTAGACGAGGAATACATGACACTTCGCAATGAATATTACATCCTATCATGAAACATAGAAATGAGATGCGATATCTCGTTTTAAGAAGCATTTGAACTCTATTGCTTCGATACGTAGACATCTGCAAACGCTATTTCCTTGCAAGGAAGTGTCGCATTTACATTCATTTGAAGTGTAGACGAGGAATACATAACATTTCGCTATGAATATTACATCTTATCATGAAACATAGAAATGAGATGCGATATTTCGTTTTAAGAAGCATTTGAACTCTATTGCTTCGATACGTAGACATCTGCAGACGCTATTTCCTTGCAAGGAAGTGTCGCGTTTACAATCATTTGAAGTGTAGACGAGGAATACATAACACTTCGCAATGAATATTACATCTTATCATGAAACATAGAAATGAGATGCGATATCTCGTTTTAAGAAGCATTTGAACTCTATTGCTTCGATACGTAGACATCTGCAAACGCTATTTCCTTGCAAGGAAGTGTCGCATTTACATTCATTTGAAGTGTAGACGAGGAATACATGATACTTCGCAAATCATATTATATCTTATCATGAAACATAGAAATTAGATGCGATATCGCGTTTTAAGAAGCATTAGAACTCTATTGCTACGATACCTAGACATCTGCAAACGCTATTTCCTTGCAAGGAAGTGCCGCATTTACATTCATTTGAAGTGTAGACGAGGAAAACATAACACTCCGCAAATCATATTATATCTTACCATGAAACATAGAAATGAGATGCGATATCGCGTTTTAAGAATCATAAGAACCCTATTGCTACGATACGTAGACATCTGCAAACGCTATTTCCTTGCAAGGAAGTGTCGCATTTACATTCATTTGAAGTGTGGACGAGGAATACATAACACTTCGCAAATCATATTACATCTTACCATGAAACATAGATATGAGATGCGATATCGCGATTTAAGAATCATTACAACACTATTGCTACGATAGGTAGACATTTGCAAACGCTATTTCCTTGCAAGGAAGTGTCGCATTTACATTCATTTGAAGTGTAGACGAGGAATACATAACATTTCGCTATGAATATTACATCTTATCATGAAACATAGAAATGAGATGCGATATTTCGTTTTAAGAAGCATTTGAACTCTATTGCTTCGATACGTAGACATCTGCAGACGCTATTTCCTTGCAAGGAAGTGTCGCGTTTACAATCATTTGAAGTGTAGACGAGGAATACATAACACTTCGCAATGAATATTACATCTTATCATGAAACATAGAAATGAGATGCGATATCTCGTTTTAAGAAGCATTTGAACTCTATTGCTTCGATACGTAGACATCTGCAGACGCTATTTCCTTGCAAGGAAGTGTCGCATTTACATTCATTTGAAGTGTAGACGAGGAATACATGATACTTCGCAAATCATATTATATCTTATCATGAAACATAGAAATTAGATGCGATATCGCGTTTTAAGAAGCATTAGAACTCTATTGCTACGATACCTAGACATCTGCAAACGCTATTTCCTTGCAAGGAAGTGTCGCATTTACATTCATTTGAAGTGTAGACGAGGAAAACATAACACTCCGCAAATCATATTATATCTTACCATGAAACATAGAAATGAGATGCGATATCGCGTTTTAGGAATCATAAGAACCCTATTGCTACGATACATAGACATCTGCAAACGCTATTTCCTTGCAAGGAAGTGTCGCATTTACATTCATTTGAAGTGTAGACGAGGAATACATAACACTTCGCAAATCATATTATATCTTACCATGAAACATAGAAATGAGATGCGACATCGCGTTCTAAGAAGCATTAGAACACTACTGCTACGATAGGTAGACATTTGCAAACGCTATTTCCTTGCAAGGAAGTGCCGCATTTACATTCATTTGAAGTGTAGACGAGGAATACATGATACTTCGCAAATCATATTATATCTTATCATGAAACATAGAAATTAGATGCGATATCGCGTTTTAAGAAGCATTAGAACTCTATTGCTACGATACCTAGACATCTGCAAACGCTATTTCCTTGCAAGGAAGTGTCGCATTTACATTCATTTGAAGTGTAGACGAGGAATACATAACACTTCGCAAATCATATTATATCTTACCATGAAACATAGAAATGAGATGCGACATCGCGTTCTAAGAAGCATTAGAACACTACTGCTACGATAGGTAGACATTTGCAAACGCTATTTCCTTGCAAGGAAGTGTCGCATTTACATTTATTTGAAGTGTAGACGAGGAATACATGACACTTCGCAATGAATATTACATCCTATCATGATACATAGAATTGAGATGCGATATCTCGTTTTAAGAAGCATTTGAACTCTATTGCTTCGATACGTAGACATCTGCAAACGCTATTTCCTTGCAAGGAAGTGTCGCATTTACATTCATTTGAAGTGTAGACGAGGAATACATAACATTTCGCTATGAATATTACATCTTATCATGAAACATAGAAATGAGATGCGATATTTCGTTTTAAGAAGCATTTGAACTCTATTGCTTCGATACGTAGACATCTGCAGACGCTATTTCCTTGCAAGGAAGTGTCGCGTTTACAATCATTTGAAGTGTAGACGAGGAATACATAACACTTCGCAATGAATATTACATCTTATCATGAAACATAGAAATGAGATGCGATATCTCGTTTTATGAAGCATTTGAACTCTATTGCTTCGATACGTAGACATCTGCAAACGCTATTTCCTTGCAAGGAAGTGTCGCATTTACATTCATTTGAAGTGTTGACGAGGAATACATGATACTTCGCAAATCATATTATATCTTATCATGAAACATAGAAATTAGATGCGATATCGCGTTTTAAGAAGCATTAGAACTCTATTGCTACGATACCTAGACATCTGCAAACGCTATTTCCTTGCAAGGAAGTGCCGCATTTACATTCATTTGAAGTGTAGACGAGGAAAAC
Source organism: Xylocopa sonorina (assembly GCF_050948175.1). Lineage (NCBI taxonomy): Eukaryota > Metazoa > Arthropoda > Insecta > Hymenoptera > Apidae > Xylocopa > Xylocopa sonorina. The sequence goes on from NC_135206.1 coordinate 154,031, forward strand.
ATAACACTCCGCAAATCATATTATATCTTACCATGAAACATAGAAATGAGATGCGATATCGCGTTTTAAGAATCATAAGAACCCTATTGCTACGATACGTAGACATCTGCAAACGCTATTTCCTTGCAAGGAAGTGTCGCATTTACATTCATTTGAAGTGTAGACGAGGAATACATAACACTTCGCAAATCATATTATATCTTACCATGAAAAATAGAAATGAGATGCGACATCGCGTTCTAAGAAGCATTAGAACACTACTGCTACGATAGGTAGACATTTGCAAACGCTATTTCCTTGCAAGGAAGTGCCGCATTTACATTCATTTGAAGTGTAGACGAGGAATACATGATACTTCGCAAATCATATTATATCTTATCATGAAACATAGAAATTAGATGCGATATCGCGTTTTAAGAAGCATTAGAACTCTATTGCTACGATACCTAGACATCTGCAAACGCTATTTCCTTGCAAGGAAGTATCGCATTTACATTCTTCTGAAGAGAATACGAGGTATACATAACACTTTACAATGAATATTATATCCTATCATGCAACACAGTAATGAGATACGATATCGCGTTTTAGGAAGCATTAGAACTCTATCCCTACGATACGTAAGCATCTGCAAACGCTATTTCCTAGAAAGGAAGTGTCGCATTTAAATTCATTTGAAGTGTAGACGAGGAAAACATAACACTCCGCAAATCATATTATATCTTACCATGAAACATAGAAATGAGATGCGATATCGCGTTTTAAGAATCATAAGAACTCTATTGCAACGATACGTAGACATCTGCAAACGCTATTTCCTTGCAAAGAAGTGTCGCATTTACATTCATTTGAAGTGTAGACGAGGAATACATGATACTTCGCAAATCATATTATATCTTATCATGAAACATAGAAATTAGATGCGATATCGCGTTTTAAGAAGCATTAGAACTCTATTGCTACGATACCTAGACATCTGCAAACGCTATTTCCTTGCAAGGAAGTGTCGCATTTACATTCATTTGAAGTGTAGACGAGGAAAACATAACACTCCGCAAATCATATTATATCTTATCATGAAACATAGAAATTAGATGCGATATCGCGTTTTAAGAAGCATTAGAACTCTATTGCTACGATACCTAGACATCTGCAAACGCTATTTCCTTGCAAGGAAGTGTCGCATTTACATTCATTTGAAGTGTAGACGAGGAAAACATAACACTCCGCAAATCATATTATATCTTACCATGAAACATAGAAATGAGATGCGATATCGCGTTTTAAGAATCATAAGAACCCTATTGCTACGATACGTAGACATCTGCAAACGCTATTTCCTTGCAAGGAAGTGTCGCATTTACATTCATTTGAAGTGTAGACGAGGAATACATAACACTTCGCAAATCATATTATATCTTACCATGAAACATAGAAATGAGATGCGACATCGCGTTCTAAGAAGCATTAGAACACTACTGCTACGATAGGTAGACATTTGCAAACGCTATTTCCTTGCAAGGAAGTGCCGCATTTACATTCATTTGAAGTGTAGACGAGGAATACATGATACTTCGCAAATCATATTATATCTTATCATGAAACATAGAAATTAGATGCGATATCGCGTTTTAAGAAGCATTAGAACTCTATTGCTACGATACCTAGACATCTGCAAACGCTATTTCCTTGCAAGGAAGTGTCGCATTTACATTCATTTGAAGTGTAGACGAGGAAAACATAACACTCCGCAAATCATATTATATCTTACCATGAAACATAGAAATGAGATGCGATATCGCGTTTTAAGAATCATAAGAACTCTATTGCAACGATACGTAGACATCTGCAAACGCTATTTCCTTGCAAAGAAGTGTCGCATTTACATTCATTTGAAGTGTAGACGAGGAATACATAACACTTCGCAAATCATATTATATCTTACCATTAAACATAGAAATGAGCTGCGATATCGCGTTTTAAGAAGCATTCGAACTCTATTGCTACGATACCTAGACATCTGCAGACGCTATTTCCTAGCAAGGAAGTGTCGCATTTACATTCATTTGAGGTGTAGGCGAGGAATACATAACACTTCGCAAATCATATTATATCTTACCATGAAACATAGAAATGAGATGCGATATCGCGTTTTAAGAGGCATTAGAACTCTATTGCTACGATACGTAGACATCTGCAAACGCTATTTCCTTGCAAGGAAGTGTCGCATTTACATTCATTTGAAGTGTAGACGAGGAATACATGATACTTCGCAAATCATATTATATCTTACCATGAAACATAGAAATGAGATGCGACATCGCGTTCTAAGAAGCATTAGAACACTACTGCTACGATAGATAGACATTTGCAAACGCTATTTCCTTGCAAGGAAGTGCCGCATTTACATTCATTTGAAGTGTAGACGAGGAATACACAACACTCCGCAAATCATATTACATCTTATCATGAAACATAGAAATGAGTTGCGATATCGCGTTTTAAGAAGCATTAGAACTCTACTGCTACGATACGTAGACATCTGCAAACGCTATTTCCTAGCGCGGAAGTGTCGCATTCACATTCATTTGAAGTGCAGACGAGGAATACATAACACTCCGCAAATCATATTATATCTTACCATGAAACATAGAAATGCGATGCGATATAGCGTTTTAAGAATCATAAGAACTCTATTGCAACGATACGTAGACATCGGCAAACGCTATTTCCTTGCAAAGAAGTGTCGCATTTACATTCATTTGAAGTGTAGACGAGGAATACATAACACTTCGCAAATCATATTATATCTTACCATGAAACATAGAAATGAGATGCGATATCGCGTTTTAAGAAGCAGCAGAAATCCATTGCTACGATACGTAGACATCTGCAAACGCTACTTCCATGCAAGAAAGTGTCGCATTTACTTTCATTTGAAGTGTAGACGACGGATACATAACACTTCGCAAATCATATTATACCTTACCATGAAACATAGAAGTGAGAGGCGATATCGCGTTTTAAGAATCATAAGAACTCTATTGCTACGATACGTAGACATCTGCATACGCTATTTCCTTGCAAGGAAGTGTCGCATTTACATTCATTTGACGTGTAGACAAGGAATACATAACAGTTCGCAAATCATATTAGATCTTACCATGAAACATAGAAGTGAGATGCGATATCGCATTTTAAGAAGCATTAGAACTCTATTGCTACGATACCTAGACATCTGCAGACGCTATTTCCTAGCAAGGAAGTGTCGCATTTACATTCATTTGAAGTGTAGACGAGGAATACATAACACTTCGCAAATCATATTATATCTTACCATGAAACATAGAAATGGGATGCGATATCGCGTTTTAAGAAGCACTAGAAAGCTATTGCTACGATACGTAGACATCTGCAAACGCTATTTCCTAGCGAGGAAGTATCGCATTCACATTCATTTGAAGTGTAGACGAGGAATACATAACACTTCGCAAATCATGTTATATCTTACCATGAAACATAGAAATGAGATGCGATATCGCGTTTTAAGAAGCACTAGAAAGCTATTGCTACGATACGTAGACATCTGCGAACGCTATTTCCTAGCGAGGAAGTATCGCATTCACATTCATTTGAAGTGTAGACGAGGAATACATAACACTTCGCAATGAATATTACATCTTACCATGAAACATAGAAATGAGATACGATATCGCGCTTTAAGAAGCATTAGAAATCTATTGCTACGATACGTAGACATCTGCAAACGCTATTTCCTAGCGCGGAAGTGTCGCATTCACATTCATTTGAAGTGTAGACTAGGAATACATAACACTCCGCAAATCATATTATATCTTACCATGAAACATAGAAATGAGATGCGATATAGCGTTTTAAGAATCATAAGAACTCTATTGCAACGATACGTAGACATCTGCAAACGCTCTTTCCTTGCTAGGAAGTGTCGCATTTACATTCATTTGAATCGTAGACGAGGAATGCATAGCACTTCGCAATGAATATTATATCTTATCGTGAAACATAGATATGAGATGCAATATCTCGTTTTAGGAAGCATTTGAACTCTATTGCTTCGATACGTAGACATCTGCAAACGCTATTTCCATGCAAGGATGTGTCGCATTTACATTCATTTGAAGTGTAGACGAGGAATACATGATACTTCGCAAATCATAACATATCTTACCATGAAACATAGTGATGAGATGCGATATCTCGTTTTAAGAAGCATTTGAACTCTATTGCTTCGATACGTAGACATCTGCAAACGCTATTTCCTTGCAAGGAAGTGTCGCATTTACATTCATTTGAAGTGTAGACGAGGAAAACATAACACTCCGCAAATCATATTATATCTTACCATGAAACATAGAAATGAGATGCGATATCGCGTTTTAAGAATCATAAGAACCCTATTGCTACGATACGTAGACATCTGCAAACGCTATTTCCTTGCAAGGAAGTGTCGCATTTACATTCATTTGAAGTGTAGACGAGGAATACATAACACTTCGCAAATCATATTATATCTTACCATGAAACATAGAAATGAGATGCGACATCGCGTTCTAAGAAGCATTAGAACACTACTGCTACGATAGGTAGACATTTGCAAACGCTATTTCCTTGCAAGGAAGTGCCGCATTTACATTCATTTGAAGTGTAGACGAGGAATACATGATACTTCGCAAATCATATTATATCTTATCATGAAACATAGAAATTAGATGCGATATCGCGTTTTAAGAAGCATTAGAACTCTATTGCTACGATACCTAGACATCTGCAAACGCTATTTCCTTGCAAGGAAGTGTCGCATTTACATTCATTTGAAGTGTAGACGAGGAAAACATAACACTCCGCAAATCATATTATATCTTACCATGAAACATAGAAAAGAGATGCGATATCGCGTTTTAAGAATCATAAGAACTCTATTGCAACGATACGTAGACATCTGCAAACGCTATTTCCTTGCAAAGAAGTGTCGCATTTACATTCATTTGAAGTGTAGACGAGGAATACATAACACTTCGCAAATCATATTATATCTTACCATTAAACATAGAAATGAGCTGCGATATCGCGTTTTAAGAAGCATTCGAACTCTATTGCTACGATACCTAGACATCTGCAGACGCTATTTCCTAGCAAGGAAGTGTCGCATTTACATTCATTTGAGGTGTAGGCGAGGAATACATAACACTTCGCAAATCATATTATATCTTACCATGAAACATAGAAATGAGATGCGATATCGCGTTTTAAGAGGCATTAGAACTCTATTGCTACGATACGTAGACATCTGCAAACGCTATTTCCTTGCAAGGAAGTGTCGCATTTACATTCATTTGAAGTGTAGACGAGGAATACATGATACTTCGCAAATCATATTATATCTTACCATGAAACATAGAAATGAGATGCGACATCGCGTTCTAAGAAGCATTAGAACACTACTGCTACGATAGATAGACATTTGCAAACGCTATTTCCTTGCAAGGAAGTGCCGCATTTACATTCATTTGAAGTGTAGACGAGGAATACACAACACTCCGCAAATCATATTACATCTTATCATGAAACATAGAAATGAGTTGCGATATCGCGTTTTAAGAAGCATTAGAACTCTACTGCTACGATACGTAGACATCTGCAAACGCTATTTCCTAGCGCGGAAGTGTCGCATTCACATTCATTTGAAGTGCAGACGAGGAATACATAACACTCCGCAAATCATATTATATCTTACCATGAAACATAGAAATGCGATGCGATATAGCGTTTTAAGAATCATAAGAACTCTATTGCAACGATACGTAGACATCGGCAAACGCTATTTCCTTGCAAAGAAGTGTCGCATTTACATTCATTTGAAGTGTAGACGAGGAATACATAACACTTCGCAAATCATATTATATCTTACCATGAAACATAGAAATGAGATGCGATATCGCGTTTTAAGAAGCAGCAGAAATCCATTGCTACGATACGTAGACATCTGCAAACGCTATTTCCATGCAAGAAAGTGTCGCATTTACTTTCATTTGAAGTGTAGACGACGGATACATAACACTTCGCAAATCATATTATACCTTACCATGAAACATAGAAGTGAGAGGCGATATCGCGTTTTAAGAATCATAAGAACTCTATTGCTACGATACGTAGACATCTGCATACGCTATTTCCTTGCAAGGAAGTGTCGCATTTACATTCATTTGACGTGTAGACAAGGAATACATAACAGTTCGCAAATCATATTAGATCTTACCATGAAACATAGAAGTGAGATGCGATATCGCATTTTAAGAAGCATTAGAACTCTATTGCTACGATACCTAGACATCTGCAGACGCTATTTCCTAGCAAGGAAGTGTCGCATTTACATTCATTTGAAGTGTAGACGAGGAATACATAACACTTCGCAAATCATATTATATCTTACCATGAAACATAGAAATGGGATGCGATATCGCGTTTTAAGAAGCACTAGAAAGCTATTGCTACGATACGTAGACATCTGCAAACGCTATTTCCTAGCGAGGAAGTATCGCATTCACATTCATTTGAAGTGTAGACGAGGAATACATAACACTTCGCAAATCATGTTATATCTTACCATGAAACATAGAAATGAGATGCGATATCGCGTTTTAAGAAGCACTAGAAAGCTATTGCTACGATACGTAGACATCTGCGAACGCTATTTCCTAGCGAGGAAGTATCGCATTCACATTCATTTGAAGTGTAGACGAGGAATACATAACACTTCGCAATGAATATTACATCTTACCATGAAACATAGAAATGAGATACGATATCGCGCTTTAAGAAGCATTAGAAATCTATTGCTACGATACGTAGACATCTGCAAACGCTATTTCCTAGCGCGGAAGTGTCGCATTCACATTCATTTGAAGTGTAGACTAGGAATACATAACACTCCGCAAATCATATTATATCTTACCATGAAACATAGAAATGAGATGCGATATAGCGTTTTAAGAATCATAAGAACTCTATTGCAACGATACGTAGACATCTGCAAACGCTCTTTCCTTGCTAGGAAGTGTCGCATTTACATTCATTTGAATCGTAGACGAGGAATGCATAGCACTTCGCAATGAATATTATATCTTATCGTGAAACATAGATATGAGATGCAATATCTCGTTTTAGGAAGCATTTGAACTCTATTGCTTCGATACGTAGACATCTGCAAACGCTATTTCCATGCAAGGATGTGTCGCATTTACATTCATTTGAAGTGTAGACGAGGAATACATGATACTTCGCAAATCATAACATATCTTACCATGAAACATAGTGATGAGATGCGATATCTCGTTTTAAGAAGCATTTGAACTCTATTGCTTCGATACGCAGACATCTGCAAACGCTATTTCCTTGCAAGGAAGTGTCGCATTTACATTCATTTGAAGTGTAGACGAGGAAAACATAACACTCCGCAAATCATATTATATCTTACCATGAAACATAGAAATGAGATGCGATATCGCGTTTTAAGAATCATAAGAACCCTATTGCTACGATACGTAGACATCTGCAAACGCTATTTCCTTGCAAGGAAGTGTCGCATTTACATTCATTTGAAGTGTAGACGAGGAATACATAACACTTCGCAAATCATATTATATCTTACCATGAAACATAGAAATGAGATGCGACATCGCGTTCTAAGAAGCATTAGAACACTACTGCTACGATAGGTAGACATTTGCAAACGCTATTTCCTTGCAAGGAAGTGCCGCATTTACATTCATTTGAAGTGTAGACGAGGAATACATGATACTTCGCAGATCATATTATATCTTATCATGAAACATAGAAATTAGATGCGATATCGCGTTTTAAGAAGCATTAGAACTCTATTGCTACGATACCTAGACATCTGCAAACGCTATTTCCTTGCAAGGAAGTGTCGCATTTACATTCATTTGAAGTGTAGACGAGGAAAACATAACACTCCGCAAATCATATTATATCTTACCATGAAACATAGAAATGAGATGCGATATCGCGTTTTAAGAATCATAAGAACTCTATTGCAACGATACGTAGACATCTGCAAACGCTATTTCCTTGCAAAGAAGTGTCGCATTTACATTCATTTGAAGTGTAGACGAGGAATACATAACACTTCGCAAATCATATTATATCTTACCATTAAACATAGAAATGAGCTGCGATATCGCGTTTTAAGAAGTATTCGAACTCTATTGCTACGATACCTAGACATCTGCAGACGCTATTTCCTAGCAAGGAAGTGTCGCATTTACATTCATTTGAGGTGTAGGCGAGGAATACATAACACTTCGCAAATCATATTATATCTTACCATGAAACATAGAAATGAGATGCGATATCGCGTTTTAAGAGGCATTAGAACTCTATTGCTACGATACGTAGACATCTGCAAACGCTATTTCCTTGCAAGGAAGTGTCGCATTTACATTCATTTGAAGTGTAGACGAGGAATACATGATACTTCGCAAATCATATTATATCTTACCATGAAACATAGAAATGAGATGCGACATCGCGTTCTAAGAAGCATTAGAACACTACTGCTACGATAGATAGACATTTGCAAACGCTATTTCCTTGCAAGGAAGTGCCGCATTTACATTCATTTGAAGTGTAGACGAGGAATACACAACACTCCGCAAATCATATTACATCTTATCATGAAACATAGAAATGAGTTGCGATATCGCGTTTTAAGAAGCATTAGAACTCTACTGCTACGATACGTAGACATCTGCAAACGCTATTTCCTAGCGCGGAAGTGTCGCATTCACATTCATTTGAAGTGCAGACGAGGAATACATAACACTCCGCAAATCATATTATATCTTACCATGAAACATAGAAATGCGATGCGATATAGCGTTTTAAGAATCATAAGAACTCTATTGCAACGATACGTAGACATCGGCAAACGCTATTTCCTTGCAAAGAAGTGTCGCATTTACATTCATTTGAAGTGTAGACGAGGAATACATAACACTTCGCAAATCATATTATATCTTACCATGAAACATAGAAATGAGATGCGATATCGCGTTTTAAGAAGCAGCAGAAATCCATTGCTACGATACGTAGACATCTGCAAACGCTATTTCCATGCAAGAAAGTGTCGCATTTACTTTCATTTGAAGTGTAGACGACGGATACATAACACTTCGCAAATCATATTATACCTTACCATGAAACATAGAAGTGAGAGGCGATATCGCGTTTTAAGAATCATAAGAACTCTATTGCTACGATACGTAGACATCTGCATACGCTATTTCCTTGCAAGGAAGTGTCGCATTTACATTCATTTGACGTGTAGACAAGGAATACATAACAGTTCGCAAATCATATTAGATCTTACCATGAAACATAGAAGTGAGATGCGATATCGCATTTTAAGAAGCATTAGAACTCTATTGCTACGATACCTAGACATCTGCAGACGCTATTTCCTAGCAAGGAAGTGTCGCATTTACATTCATTTGAAGTGTAGACGAGGAATACATAACACTTCGCAAATCATATTATATCTTACCATGAAACATAGAAATGGGATGCGATATCGCGTTTTAAGAAGCACTAGAAAGCTATTGCTACGATACGTAGACATCTGCAAACGCTATTTCCTAGCGAGGAAGTATCGCATTCACATTCATTTGAAGTGTAGACGAGGAACACATAACACTTCGCAAATCATGTTATATCTTACCATGAAACATAGAAATGAGATGCGATATCGCGTTTTAAGAAGCACTAGAAAGCTATTGCTACGATACGTAGACATCTGCGAACGCTATTTCCTAGCGAGGAAGTATCGCATTCACATTCATTTGAAGTGTAGACGAGGAATACATAACACTTCGCAATGAATATTACATCTTACCATGAAACATAGAAATGAGATACGATATCGCGCTTTAAGAAGCATTAGAAATCTATTGCTACGATACGTAGACATCTGCAAACGCTATTTCCTAGCGCGGAAGTGTCGCATTCACATTCATTTGAAGTGTAGACTAGGAATACATAACACTCCGCAAATCATATTATATCTTACCATGAAACATAGAAATGAGATGCGATATAGCGTTTTAAGAATCATAAGAACTCTATTGCAACGATACGTAGACATCTGCAAACGCTATTTCCTTGCTAGGAAGTGTCGCATTTACATTCATTTGAATCGTAGACGAGGAATGCATAACACTTCGCAATGAATATTATATCTTATCGTGAAACATAGATATGAGATGCAATATCTCGTTTTAGGAAGCATTTGAACTCTATTGCTTCGATACGTAGACATCTGCAAACGCTATTTCCATGCAAGGATGTGTCGCATTTACATTCATTTGAAGTGTAGACGAGGAATACATGATACTTCGCAAATCATAACATATCTTACCATGAAACATAGTGATGAGATGCGATATCTCGTTTTAAGAAGCATTTGAACTCTATTGCTTCGATACGTAGACATCTGCAAACGCTATTTCCTTGCAAGGAAGTGTCGCATTTACATTCATTTGAAGTGTAGACGAGGAATACATAACATTTCGCTATGAATATTACATCTTATCATGAAACATAGAAATGAGTTGCGATATCGCGTTTTAAGAAGCATTAGAACTCTACTGCTACGATACGTAGACATCTGCAAACGCTATTTCCTAGCGCGGAAGTGTCGCATTCACATTCATTTGAAGTGTAGACGAGGAATACATAACACTCCGCAAATCATATTATATCTTACCATGAAACATAGAAATGCGATGCGATATAGCGTTTTAAGAATCATAAGAACTCTATTGCAACGATACGTAGACATCTGCAAACGCTATTTCCTTGCAAAGAAGTGTCGCATTTACTTTCATTTGAAGTGTAGACGACGAATACATAACACTTCGCAAATCATATTATACCTTACCATGAAACATAGAAGTGAGATGCGATATCGCGTTTTAAGAATCATAAGAACTCTATTGCTACGATACGTAGACATCTGCATACGCTATTTCCTTGCAAGGAAGTGTCGCATTTACATTCATTCGACGTGTAGACAAGGAATACATAACAGTTCGCAAATCATATTAGATCTTACCATGAAACATAGAAGTGAGATGCGATATCGCGCTTTAAGAAGCATTAGAACTCTATTGCTACGATACCTAGACATCTGCAGACGCTATTTCCTAGCAAGGAAGTGTCGCATTTACATTCATTTGAAGTGTAGACGAGGAATACATAACACTTCGCAAATCATATTATATCTTACCATGAAACATAGAAATGGGATGCGATATCGCGTTTTAAGAAGCACTAGAAAGCTATTGCTACGATACGTAGACATCTGCAAACGCTATTTCCTAGCGAGGAAGTATCGCATTCACATTCATTTGAAGTGTAGACGAGGAATACATAACACTCCGCAAATCATATTATATCTTACCATTAAACATAGAAATGAGCTGCGATATCGCGTTTTAAGAAGCATTCGAACTCTATTGCTACGATACCTAGACATCTGCAGACGCTATTTCCTAGCAAGGAAGTGTCGCATTTACATTCATTTGAGGTGTAGGCGAGGAATACATAACACTTCGCAAATCATATTATATCTTACCATGAAACATAGAAATGAGATGCGATATCGCGTTTTAAGAGGCATTAGAACTCTATTGCTACGATACGTAGACATCTGCAAACGCTATTTCCTTGCAAGGAAGTGTCGCATTTACATTCATTTGAAGTGTAGACGAGGAATACATAATACTTCGCAAATCATATTATATCTTACCATGAAACATAGAAATGAGATGCGACATCGCGTTCTAAGAAGCATTAGAACACTACTGCTACGATAGATAGACATTTGCAAACGCTATTTCCTTGCAAGGAAGTGCCGCATTTACATTCATTTGAAGTGTAGACGAGGAATACACAACACTCCGCAAATCATATTACATCTTATCATGAAACATAGAAATGAGTTGCGATATCGCGTTTTAAGAATCATAAGAACTCTATTGCAACGATACGTAGACATCTGCAAACGCTATTTCCTTGCAAAGAAGTGTCGCATTTACATTCATTTGAAGTGTAGACGAGGAATACATAACACTTCGCAAATCATATTATATCTTACCATGAAACATAGAAATGAGATGCGATATCGCGTTTTAAGAAGCAGCAGAAATCCATTGCTACGATACGTAGACATCTGCAAACGCTATTTCCATGCAAGAAAGTGTCGCATTTACTTTCATTTGAAGTGTAGACGACGGATACATAACACTTCGCAAATCATATTATACCTTACCATGAAACATAGAAGTGAGATGCGATATCGCGTTTTAAGAATCATAAGAACTCTATTGCTACGATACGTAGACATCTGCATACGCTATTTCCTTGCAAGGAAGTGTCGCATTTACATTCATTTGACGTGTAGACAAGGAATACATAACAGTTCGCAAATCATATTAGATCTTACCATGAAACATAGAAGTGAGATGCGATATCGCGCTTTAAGAAGCATTAGAACTCTATTGCTACGATACCTAGACATCTGCAGACGCTATTTCCTAGCAAGGAAGTGTCGCATTTACATTCATTTGAAGTGTAGACGAGGAATACATAACACTTCGCAAATCATATTATATCTTACCATGAAACATAGAAATGGGATGCGATATCGCGTTTTAAGAAGCACTAGAAAGCTATTGCTACGATACGTAGACATCTGCAAACGCTATTTCCTAGCGAGGAAGTATCGCATTCACATTCATTTGAAGTGTAGACGAGGAATACATAACACTTCGCAAATCATGTTATATCTTACCATGAAACATAGAAATGAGATGCGATATCGCGTTTTAAGAAGCACTAGAAAGCTATTGCTACGATACGTAGACATCTGCGAACGCTATTTCCTAGTGAGGAAGTATCGCATTCACATTCATTTGAAGTGTAGACGAGGAATACATAACACTTCGCAATGAATATTACATCTTACCATGAAACATAGAAACGAGATGCGATATCGCGCTTTAAGAAGCATTAGAAATCTATTGCTACGATACGTAGACATCTGCAAACGCTATTTCCTAGCGCGGAAGTGTCGCATTCACATTCATTTGAAGTGTAGACGAGGAATACATAACACTCTGCAAATCATATTATATCTTACCATGAAACATAGAAATGAGATGCGATATAGCGTTTTAAGAATCATAAGAACTCTATTGCAACGATACGTAGACATCTGCAAACGCTATTCCCTTGTTAGGAAGTGTCGCATTTACATTCATTTGAATCGTAGACGAGGAATGCATAACACTTCGCAATGAATATTATATCTTATCGTGAAACATAGATATGAGATGCAATATCTCGTTTTAGGAAGCATTTGAACTCTTTTGCTTCGATACGTAGACATCTGCAAACGCTATTTCCATGCAAGGATGTGTCGCATTTACATTCATTTGAAGTGTAGACGAGGAATACGTGATACTTCGCAAATCATAATATATCTTACCATGAAACATAGTGATGAGATGCGATATCTCGTTTTAAGAAGCATTTGAACTCTATTGCTTCGATACGTAGACATCTGTAAACGCTATTTCCTTGCAAGGAAGTGTCGCATTTACATTCATTTGAAGTGTAGACGAGGAATACATAACATTTCGCTATGAATATTACATCTTATCATGAAACATAGAAATGAGATGCGATATTTCGTTTTAAGAAGCATTTGAACTCTATTGCTTCGATACGTAGACATCTGCAGACGCTATTTCCTTGCAAGGAAGTGTCGCATTTACATTCATTTGAAGTGTAGACGAGGAATACATGATACTTCGCAAATCATATTATATCTTATCATGAAACATAGAAATTAGATGCGATATCGCGTTTTAAGAAGCATTAGAACTCTATTGCTACGATACCTAGACATCTGCAAACGCTATTTCCTTACAAGGAAGTGTCGCATTTACATTCATTTGAAGTGTAGACGAGGAAAACATAACACTCCGCAAATCATATTATATCTTACCATGAAACATAGAAATGAGATGCGATATCGCGTTTTAAGAATCATAAGAACCCTATTGCTACAATACGTAGACATCTGCAAACGCTATTTCCTTGCAAGGAAGTGTCGCATTTACATTCATTTGAAGTGTAGACGAGGAATACATAACACTTCGCAAATCATATTATATCTTACCATGAAACATAGAAATGAGATGCGACATCGCGTTCTAAGAAGCATTAGAACACTACTGCTACGATAGGTAGACATTTGCAAACGCTATTTCCTTGCAAGGAAGTGCCGCATTTACATTCATTTGAAGTGTAGACGAGGAATACAGAACACTCCGCAAATCATATTACATCTTATCATGAAGCATAGAAATGAGTTGCGATATCGCGTTTTAAGAAGCATTAGAACTCTACTGCTACGATACGTAGACATCTGCAAACGCTATTTCCTAGCGCGGAAGTGTCGCATTCACATTCATTTGAAGTGTAGACGAGGAATACATAACACTCCGCAAATCATATTATATCTTACCATGAAACATAGAAATGAGATGCGATATAGCGTTTTAAGAATCATAAGAACTCTATTGCAACGATACGTAGACATCTGCAAACGCTATTTCCTTGCAAAGAAGTGTCGCATTTACATTCATTTGAAGTGTAGACGAGGAATACATAACACTTCGCAAATCATATTATATCTTACCATTAAACATAGAAATGAGCTGCGATATCGCGTTTTAAGAAGCATTCGAACTCTATTGCTACGATACCTAGACATCTGCAGACGCTATTTCCTAGCAAGGAAGTGTCGCATTTACATTCATTTGAGGTGTAGGCGAGGAATACATAACACTTCGCAAATCATATTATATCTTACCATGAAACATAGAAATGAGATGCGATATCGTGTTTTAAGAAGCATTAGAACTCTATTGCCACGATACCCAGATATCTGCAGACGCTATTTCCTAGCAAGGAAGTGTCCCATTTACATTCATTTGAAGTGTAGACGAGGAATACATGACACTTCGCAAATCATATTATATCTTAGCATGAAACATAAAAATGAGATACGATATCGCGTTTTAAGAAGCATTAGAAATCTATTGCTACGATACGTAGACATCTGCAAACGCTATTTCCTTGCAAGCAAGTGTCGCATTTACATTCATTAGAAGTGTAGACGAGGAATACATAACACTTCGCAAATCATATTATATCTTACCATGAAACATAGAAATGAGATGCGATATCGCGTTTTAAGAAGCATTAGAACTCTATTGCTACGATACCTAGACATCTGCAGACGCTATTTCCTAGCAAGGAAGTGTCGCATTTACATTCATTTGAAGTGTAGACGAGGAATACATAAGACTTCGCAAATCATATTATATCTTACCATGAAACATAGAAATGAGATGCGATATCGCGTTTTAAGAATCATAAGAACTCTATTGCAACGATACGTAGACATCTGCAAACGCTATTTCCTTGCAAAGAAGTGTCGCATTTACATTCATTTGAAGTGTAGACGAGGAATACATGACACTTCGCAATGAATATTACATCCTATCATGAAACATAGAAATGAGATGCGATATCTCGTTTTAAGAAGCATTTGAACTCTATTGCTTCGATACGTAGACATCTGCAAACGCTATTTCCTTGCAAGGAAGTGTCGCATTTACATTCATTTGAAGTGTAGACTAGGAATACATAACATTTCGCTATGAATATTACATCTTATCATGAAACATAGAAATGAGATGCGATATCGCGTTTTAAGAAGCATTAGAACTCTATCCCTACGATACGTAAACATCTGCAAACGCTGTTTCCCAGCAAGGAAGTGTCGCATTTACATTCATTTGAAGTGTAGTCGAGGAATACATAACACTTTACAATGAATATTATATCCTATCATGCAACATAGAAATGAGATGCGATATCGCATTTTAGGAAGCATTAGAACTCTATTGCTACGATACGTAGACATCTGCAATCGCTATTTCCTAGCAAGGAAGTGTCGCATTTACATTCATTTGAAGTGTAGAAGAGGAATACGTAACACTTCGCAAATCATATTATATCTTACCATGAAACATAGAAATGATGATGCGATATCGCGTTTTAAGAAGCATTAGAACACTATTGCTACGACAGGTAGACATCTGCAAACGCTATTTCCTTGCAAGGAAGTGTCGCATTTACATTCATTTGAAGTGTAGACGAGGAATACATAACACTTCGCAAATCATATTATATCTTACCATGAAACATAGAAATGAGATGCGATATCGCGTTTTAAGAAGCATTCGAACTCTATTGCTACGATACCTAGACATCTGCAGACGCTATTTCCTAGCAAGGAAGTGTCGCATTTACATTCATTTGAAGTGTAGGCGAGGAATACATAACACTTCGCAAATCATATTATATCTTACCATGAAACATAGAAATGAGATGCGATATCGTGTTTTAAGAAGCATTAGAACTCTATTGCTACGATACCCAGATATCTGCAGACGCTATTTCCTAGCAAGGAAGTGTCCCATTTACATTCATTTGAAGTGTAGACGAGGAATACATGACACTTCGCAAATCATATTATATCTTAGCATGAAACATAAAATTGAGATACGATATCGCGTTTTAAGAAGCATTAGAAATCTATTGCTACGATACGTAGACATCTGCAAACGCTATTTCCTTGCAAGGAAGTGTCGCATTTACATTCATTTGAAGTGTAGACGAGGAATACATAACAGTTCGCAAATCATATTAGATCTTACCATGAAACATAGAAGTGAGATGCGATATCGCGTTTTAAGAAGCATTAAAACTCTATTGCTACGTGTCACGTCCGGCGAAACTATTTTCCGTTGCTCCGGAGGCTTTACGACACGAGCCTATTTTCGGTAATTCGGTCCGCGGAAACGCGTTAAGACCGGGTCCGACAATTTCGGCTGACGCGACACTAGCGAAAACACTCGCGATAATAAGGGAAAGGCCCTACCTTTCGATGACTTCTCTCTCGATCTGTACGTAGAAACGGCGTCGAGGATCGTTCGCTGGGATCGTAGCGGAGCTCGGTCGGTTGTCTGCTACGGAAATCTCGATCAGTCGCCAGCGAAGAGGAGGACGGCGGTCGGAATTCAGCGGTGATGCAGAGGCTCCAGCGGTAATTGTAGCAGCTTCGGCTGCGAAAGTGGCAGAATCGGCGTGATGCGTCGTGGTGTCTGGATCGGAAACGTTGACGGTCGCTTCGGAAAGCGGCGGTTGGGCTGGTGCGAAGGCAGGTCGCTGGTATACGAGGATTCTCGGAACGTCCTCCAAATGATCGTAACAAGTGATCGTAAGAAATTCTTCCTACCCGCACGTCGCGTTCTTCGCAAACCTGAAGCACGATTCATTCACCAGGTTTTTCTGTACTTTCGACTAAGATTTGAAGGATAAGCGGCGGTCCGCTCTATCTCAACGTCACCAAGCCGTTTTCTATACTCCTTCAAGGTGATGAAGAGCAACCCCAGTTGTATGGAAGAACCCGTGGAAGAATTCGTAGTTAAATGTAATGTTAAAAGTAGAACTAGTATTATAAACACTTGAAAAAATTGAAGGAAATGGAAATAGTAAACTTGGTAAAAGAACTTGTACTTGGATATAGTAAAAATAAAAATGAAATATATTCTAATTTTAAAGTATACAAGAATTGGAATTATTCTAAGACTAAGACTAAGTTAAAATGGAAATAGAAACGCGATGCCTGAACCCCACATTGAGGCGGCTAATGATCTAGAACTAGAAGTTTCGACTAATCAGTAGGAGATCTCGAGTCAGAGTGTCGCTCTGGATACGCGTCTCGGACCTCCTCGGTTCGCGAGGCGCTACGGTCGCGGACGCTTGTGGTAGGGAGATCGCGGTCCCGCGAGTGGGGGACTCGCGTCTCGTGGAGGGGAGCTCGCGGTCCAGCGAGTGGGGACTCGCGGCTCGTGGTGGGGTTAGCGGCGCATGTCGCTGGCCGGACGCATCTTACGCGTTTGACTTATGAGCTAATACAATATGGACTTAGAATTATGTGTGTGTTGTTTGTGTCTTACATTCGTGTCGTGTATAACTTAGATCTAGGAATTCTTATATAAAGATATATGCGTCATGATATAGTATGTATGTACTAGCTTAGAAGTAATATACAGGTTCTAGCAGATCCTGTTCCCGGAATTGGAAAAGTCCCCATTCAGGTGATGGGCTGCGGCTACGTCTTCCTGCAGGACGGAATCCTCGGTGCGAGGGGGATAGGGCTGCCTGTCCTTGGTGCGGGCGAGACAGGTATACTCGGCGGTGCGAGTGAGACAATGGTGCCTGGTGCGAGCGAGACAGGTATACTCGGCGGTGCGAGTGAGGCAGAGGAACTTGGTGCGAGTGAGCGCGTGCAGGTACGCGCGCGCGAACACTTCCAGTTGCTGGTTCTGCAGGCAAGTTTGGCTGGTTGCATGCGTCCAGGGGTTGATGCTGGGGGGTGCGAGGAGGTTGATGGGTGGCAGGCGGTACGCCTGACGTCACACCTCCCCCCATTGAAAAAGAATTTCGGCAATGCCGAGATCTCTGGACTGTAGCTGGTTCGTTGCGTTGTCTCGTTCGAATGGCCAATTGTGGGTGGATGCTTTCCTTTCCATGGCCTTTGTCCTGTCTTCGTTCTCGCGAGTCCTCTGAATACAGAGAGTGCGGTGGATGCTGCGGTTGCAGCGGATGTTGCGGATACTGCGAATGTTGCAGACACGGTGGATGCTGCGGTTGCAGCGGATGCTGTGTTGTTGATGTGCTGGCCCTATTGCGTGGCACTACACTGGGGGCACTTATTTCATTTTGCTCTTTTGACGAGTCCTTAGGGGTATCTTTTACATATAGTTTATCATGATTTTCAGTTTTTGTGTTTGGGGTGCACTGTACACTAGCACTGGTTTCATTGTTCGTACTTTTGATCATGCTTACAGTGTTTTTCTGCAAACGCTTGCAGATTTTCAACTTATTACTATGTACTATCTTAGGTCTACCTTTTACATTAATCTTAACATTATGGTTGCTTAGAACTTCCAAGACTTTGTATGGGCCTGTGTACTGGGACTGAAATTTGTGTTTCAGTGGTTCTCGAAGTAAGTACACCCATTGTCCTACTTGGAATTTCTGTACATTCAACTTCTTATCATAATAGAATTTGGCACGGACTTTCGCTCCGTCGAGATTTTGTTTTGCGATTTCTTGTGACGTTCTTATTCGGTCTGTTAATTCGTCGAGGTAGTTGGCATATGATTCATTTTCTGATGTATCACGGAACGGTATTGATGAGGGGAGTCTGGCGATCTTACCGTATACGAGCTCGTACGGAGTGTATCGTGTACCTTCGTGCGTGCTCGTGTTGTATGAGAGCATCGCGAATGGGAGCCATTTCTCCCAGTTGTTACGATTACCGATAAATTGCTTTAAGTACTCTGCGAGTACGTGATGTGACCTTTCGACAGAGCCATTGGTCTGAGGGTGAAATGCTGTTGTCTTAAATTGTTGGATTTTGAACCTTTTCGCGATCGTTTTCATCAGTGAATTAATAAAGTTTGATCCCTGGTCCGTAAGGATACCTTTGGGACATCCGAATTGACATATGAATTGAGTTATAAAGGCATCGGCGATGTCTACGGCTGTGGTCCGTTTGAGTGGAATGGCCAGGGAATATTTAGTTAGGAGGCATTGTATGGTGAGAATGTTATTGAATCCATCTGGAGTTGGAGGTAAGGGACCCATAACATCCATAGATATTTTCTCGAAAGCGGTGCCGGGAGTGTCTGTAAGCGTAAGGGGTTGTCGTGTCTTTACTCGTGTTAGTTTTTGTTTTTGACATTGGTCGCAGTTTTCTATGTATGTTTGTATGTCCGTTTTCATGTTAGGCCAAAAATGTCTTTCGCGTATTCTAGAGTAAGTTTTATTTATTCCTTTATGTCCACCGATTGGCGTGTCATGATTCTCTCGGATTATTTGCTGTCTTTGCTCTGGTGGTGGGATTTGTACTAAACCTTGACAAACGGTTATTTGTACATTTGACTCGAAAAATAGATCTAGTAAGATTCTTTTAATTTGTAAAAATGCTACGGTTCCTATTGCGCCCTGAGAGATACTAAATGTTTGAATTTGGAGCTCTGTAACGACATCGTATAGTGATCTCAATGCTTCTAATAGTATTTCGTTGTCTATTCCCTTTTTCTCATGTTCGGTTACTGGTAATGAGATTTGGTAATAACCGCCGTTTTCGTTTACTTTTGCTCTCGCTAGTGTGATGTGGCCCCTATGTTGAAAGAATTTGTCCGATTTTTGAAGTTCGAGGGCGCCTCGGTCATATGGGCGGCCTCCCTTGGTTATGAAAATGACTACGTTATCGCGACGTGCTGCAATGGGGTCCCTAGTCGGTACAAACAGTGGGCGTTGACGTACGTTCGGGTCGTTATTAGTTGTCGGTAATTCCGCGGGTGATGTCGATAAAGTAGGCTGTCTTTCTTCTGTCGGTCGGTAAGAAGTACTGATGTTTTCGGAAGAGGATACTGGCGTTGGAGGTGGTGCAAGAAGATTTGAGGATGAGGATGGTCGACGGATATCGAAAAGATCGTCTTCGGAATCTATAGGATTGGAAATTGGTTGGACTGTGACGGGATTGCGAGACAACGCGTCAGCGTTCATGTTGATCTTTCCCGGTTTATAAACAATTTCGTATTCATATTCAGCTAATTTAAGACGCCAACGGATTAATCTGCTTGATGGATCCTTTACCGAATTCATCCAAACTAGTGGCCTGTGATCGGTCACCAGCTTGAATGACTTTCCGTATATGTATGGTCTGAAGAAATGTACCGCGTATATAATCGCCAAACACTTCTTTTCAATTGTTGAGTAATTCCTCTCAGCGCTATTTAATAATCGAGAGGTATAGGCGATTGGTAGATCTCTTCCTATTGGGCCTTGACTTAACACGGCGCCAATTGCGTCGGCGGATGCATCTGATGTTATTATAAATGGTTTGGTAAAGTCGGGGTATTGTAATATTGGCGCTTCGCAGAGCATATCACGGAGTGTTACAAACGCGTCTTCGTGGTTATTACGCCATATAAATTTTGCATCCTTTTTTAACAAATTAGTCAACGGTTTAGCCAGTGCAGAAAAATTCGCAATGAATCGGCGGTAGTAGCCGGCGAGACCTAGAAATTGTTTCACCTGTTTCGGATTTTGCGGTCTTGGGAAATCTTTTACGGCGCGAACTTTGTTTGGGTCTGGTTTGACGCCATTTTCACTGATAACGTGACCTAGGTAATTGACTTCTCGACGCAAGAATTCGCATTTGTCCGGTTGTAATACGAGGTTAGCGGCTCGTAGTCGCTCCACGAGTTTGTTAAATTTTGTCTTATGCTCCTGTAATGAGCTAGCGTAAAGGACGATATCGTCTAAATAAACGAACATTTCGTTTCCTTGCAGTCCGGTCAGCACACTATCCATAAGCCGTTGGAACGTGGCTGGGGCATTGCGTAATCCGAATGGCATTCGTTGGAATTCAAAATGTCTGTGTGGAGTGGAAAACGCGGTTTTCGCGGCATCAGAAGGATGCATCGGAATTTGGTGGAAACCACTGGCCAGATCAAAAGTGCTAAAGTATTTTGCACTGCCCAGTTGGTCCAGAATTTCCGTTATGCAGGGGAGAGGGTATGCGTCGGCAATTGATCGTTCGTTTAATCCGCGGTAATCAATTACGACGCGCCACCTCTTGTTTCCTGCGGAATCCGGTTTTTTAGGAACAACCCAGAGCGGGGAATTGTATGGCGATTTGGAAGGCTTGATTATTTCATCGTTTAAAAGTTGCTCTATTTGTTTTTGTATCTCCTGCTTATGAATCGGTGGAAATCTATATTGCTTAACGTTAACCGGTTGATCATTGACTGTTGGAATGCGATGAGATGTAACGTTAGTATACCCTAATTTGTCGCCGGGTAAGTGGAACAAGTCTTGCGTATCGAAAATTAATTTGTGAATATCGGTTTTCTCTTCCTCGTTAAGATGTTCGAGACGTAAAGCGGAGACTATCTTATCAAACCTAGTTTCGGGTTGCGTAGCACTTGAGACGTTTCGTTCAATCGCTGGTTTCGAATATCGCGTGAGAATTTCGGCGTACGTTGGTTTGTTTATGTTCTCAGCTCTGGGGTTCTTAGAATTGACTTTATCTGCTATGCAATGGTGTTGAATATTTACTCGACGGTTCGAGTGTCTATTGGTATTTGAAAAAAAATCTGTGGGTTTTTGAGACTCGGGGTTGGCAGATTTAGCGTAATTGGATGCAGTGTTTTGTACTTTTGGATCTGGAAATGTCTTTTTCGAGTCGGAATTGGAAAACAGAGGATACAGAGATGGGTTTAGCTTTTGTATTGAATCGGATACAGGGAGAGGATCCATGTGTACGCTAGGTACAGGGATAGTTACCTCGCTATCGGTAGCGTTAATTATACGCGTTACCGCGTATCCTCTTCGGACACGAACAATTGCGTTTCCGAAGTATACTCCCTTCGCGAGTTCAATTCTGGGGATAATTCCTTGTTCGACGTCAGAGTTAATTACCCGGACGCGTATGCCGGAATTTGTTCGCGGAGGAAGTATTATATTTTCTATAATATCCTTTTGGCTTGCGAACGGTATACGGTTACCCTGCCAAAGGATGTACTTATTCTTAAAAGATATATCTGCATCCGCGCAGAAACTAGAGCCTAAAATACCGGCGGTTTTAATTGGAAAATTAGAACTTACAACGTTAAATGGTACGTCGCGCGAAAATATTTGTAAGGTGACCGTTCCTAGCGTGGCCACGGTGCCTTCGGTAACCCCGGTGATCGTTAATTGTTCGGCCCGGTTTACCTGAATATTTTCCCTAAGCGCGTTCTCTTTAATTACGTTAATTTCAGCTCCCGTATCTATCATCATAATCACGGATTGCGTTAGAGACTTTAAGTTAATTACTACTGTCGGGACGCTGGTCTTGCCGGTGATATTTACAGCGGCTCTATGTTTTCTATCTCCTCGTGGTCTTTCGTTAACGCGAGAACATGTCTTTTGAATGCGGCCTCGCGTACCGTCTCGCGGCTGGTTGGGAGGCCGTTCGCGTTTCCCTGTTGCGGGCGGATATTATTTTCGATCGCTCTATTGTTAATAGCGTTGTTAAATTGACGCTTTCGGCACTCGTCTATCGTATGGCCTGAAAATTTGCAGTACCTGCAAGTGAGTCCGGAGCGGTCACGGGGCGCGTATTGACCGCGCGGCGGTCCCGTTACTTGGGGTTTTTCCTCGCGATAGCGGCGTACGTCCCTCGGTGGTTCCTCGCGGGGGTAAGTAATGGACGGTCTAGGGCTAGTGTCATTATACCTGCATTCGCACGTGGTATGGTTTGTACTGTTACATTTACTACATGAAATACCGGTATGATGTTCGAAGGTTGGTGTTTCGTTACGGGGACGCGGAACAACGAGCCTTTCCTTGTCCAATTCGTAACGACGGTAAAGCTCCTTCGCATGAGCAAACGCATCATTAAGAGATTCGTAAATTCGAGAATTCATAGACAACCTTATCTCGGGGATCAGTCCATCGCAAAAACATCTAAGAGCGAATGCATCTATTCCCGAGCGCGAATTGATAAGTTCGATCGCGTCGTAGCGTTCACAGTCGATCGCGGCGTTCCTTAAATCTTTGATACGACCGATAAAATCAAGAATGTGTTCATTGGGGCGCATAAACGTATTTGTTAATTCGCCACGGTAATGGTCTGTCGACTTAGTAGATCCGAAAACTGCACGCAATATATCCGCTAATTGTCTAATTGTAGTGCAAGCCTCGTCCTCGACGGCCAGGTATGCGCGACCCCTCAGTCTATTAATAATAACCTTAGTAAGGGACGGTTCGCTTTCGGGTGAAACTAACTCCTTCGCCCGTTTGCAAGCACGGATAAATTGTAATACCGGAATATTCTTTCCATCAAATATTGGAACGCTTTCTATTGCTTCGCGAAATGAAAGCTCATCTGTTTGAGGCGTTAATACTTCTGATGCGGACGATGCAAATGTATGCGTACGCGGTGTACCCAAAGAGATAGCTTCGGCGTTGTTAGGTTGACTGGCGCGTATAGAATCTAATTCTTGGCGTAATAAATCAATCTGTCGGCTTAAATGAGCTATCGTTTGATCCTTATCGTGGTTTGCGGATGTCGAGGGTATAGGATTTGCGGGCGCGGCGGCGGCGTCTGTGGTGACCGCATCGTGAAATTCAAGAGTTCGGCGGTGTTCTGTTTCGTTCGCGGCGTCTCTTTGGAGTTGTAATCGCGTGCGTTTCGTTGGCGTGCGCGTTGCCATGGCTGTTCACGTACCTTTACAGCGGAATTTCTGAAAGGTAAGCGCGATAATCCCACCGCTGTCACCAAGTTTATGTCACGTCCGGCGAAACTATTTTCCGTTGCTCCGGAGGCTTTACGACACGAGCCTATTTTCGGTAATTCGGTCCGCGGAAACGCGTTAAGACCGGGTCCGACAATTTCGGCTGACACGACACTAGCGAAAACACTCGCGATAATAAGGGAAAGGCCCTACCTTTCGATGACTTCTCTCTCGATCTGTACGTAGAAACGGCGTCGAGGATCGTTCGCTGGGATCGTAGCGGAGCTCGGTCGGTTGGCTGCTACGGAAATCTCGATCAGTCGCCAGCGAAGAGGAGGACGGCGGTCGGAATTCAGCGGTGATGCAGAGGCTCCAGCGGTAATTGTAGCAGCTTCGGCTGCGAAAGTGGCAGAATCGGCGTGATGCGTCGTGGTGTCTGGATCGGAAACGTTGACGGTCGCTTCGGAAAGCGGCGGTTGGGCTGGTGCGAAGGCAGGTCGCTGGTATACGAGGATTCTCGGAACGTCCTCCAAATATTCACGCACAAGTGATCGTAAGAAATTCTTCCTACCCGCACGTCGCGTTCTTCGCAAACCGGAGCACGATACATTCACCAGGTTTTTCTGTACTTTCGACTAAGATTTGAAGGATAAGCGGCGGTCCGCTCTATCTCAACGTCACCAAGCCGATTTCTATACTCCTTCAAGGTGATGAAGAGCAACCCCAGCTGTATGGAAGAACCCGTGGAAGAATTCGTAGTTAAATGTAATGTTAAAAGTAGAACTAGTATTATAAACACTTAATAAAATTAAAGGAAATGGAAATAGTAAACTTGGTAAAAGAACTTGTACTTGGATATAGTAAAAATAAAAATGAAATATATTCTAAGTTTAAAGTATACAAGAATTGGAATTATTCTAAGACTAAGACTAAGTTAAAATGGAAAATAGAAACGCGATGCCTGAACCCCACATTGAGGCGGCTAATGATCTAGAACTAGAAGTTTCGACTAATCGGTAGGAGATCTCGAGTCAGAGTGTCGCTCTGGAGACGCGTCTCGGACCTCCTCGGTTCGCGAGGCGCTACGGTCGCGGACGCTTGTGGTAGGGAGATCGCGGTCCCGCGAGTGGGGGACTCGCGTCTCGTGGAGGGGAGCTCGCGGTCCAGCGAGTGGGGACTCGCGGCTCGTGGTGGGGTTAGCGGCGCATGTCGCTGGCCGGACGCATCTTACGCGTTTGACTTATGAGCTAATACAATATGGACTTAGAATTATGTGTGTGTTGTTTGTGTCTTACATTCGTGTCGTGTATAACTTAGATCTAGAAATTCTTATATAAAGATATATGCGACATGATATATTATGTATGTACTAGCTTAGAAGTAATAAACAGGTTCTAGCAGATCCTGTTCCCGGAATAGGAAAAGTCCCCATTCAGGTGATGGGCTGCGGCTACGTCTTCCTGCAGGACGGAATCCTCGGTGCGAGGGGGATAGGGCTGCCTGACCTTGGTGCGGGCGAGACAGGTATACTCGGCGGTGCGAGTGAGACAATGGTGCCTGGTGCGAGCGAGACAGGTATACTCGGCGGTGCGAGTGAGGCAGAGGAACTTGGTGCGAGTGAGCGCGTGCAGGTACGCGCGCGCGAACACTTCCAGTTGCTGGTTCTGCAGGCAAGTTTGGCTGGTTGCATGCGTCCAGGGGTTGATGCTGGGGGGTGCGAGGAGGTTGATGGGTGGCAGGCGGTACGCCTGACGTCACATACGATACGTAGACATCTGCAAACGATATTTCCTAGCAAGGAAGTGTCGAATTTACATTCTTTTGAAGTGAATGCGTGGTTTACATGACACTTCGCAATGAATATTATACCTTATCATGAAACATAGAAATGAGATGCATTATCTCGTTTTAAGATGCATTTGAACTCAATTGCTCCGATACGTAGACATCTGCAATCGCTATTTCCTAGCAAGGAAGTGTCGCATTTACATACTTTTAAAGTGAATGCGAGGTTTACATAACACTTCGCCATTAATATTATACATTATCATGAAACATAGAAATGAGATGCGATATCGCGTTTTAAGATGCATTTGAACTCAATTGCTCC
The DNA here is from genome assembly GCF_050948175.1 of Xylocopa sonorina. Classification (NCBI taxonomy): domain Eukaryota; kingdom Metazoa; phylum Arthropoda; class Insecta; order Hymenoptera; family Apidae; genus Xylocopa; species Xylocopa sonorina. The sequence continues at coordinate 180,698 of NC_135206.1, forward strand.
GATACGTAGGCATCTGCAATCGCTATTTCCTAGCAAGGAAGTGTCGCATTTACATACTTTTAAAGTGAATGCGAGGTTTACATAACACTTCGCCATTATTATTATACTTTATCATGAAACATAGAAATGAGATGCGATATCGCGTTTTAAGAAGCATTAGAACTCTATCACTACGATACGTTAACATCTGCAAACGCTATTTCCTTGCAAGAAAGTGTCGCATTTACATTCATTTGAAGTGTAGACGAGGAATACATAAACTTCGCAATGAATATTACATCTTATCATGAAATATAGAAATGAGAAGCGATATCTCATTTTAAGAAGAATCTGAACTCTATTGCTTCGATACGTAGACCTCTGGAAACGCTATTTCCTAGCAAGGAAGTGTCGCATTTACATTCATTTGAATCGTAGACGAGGAATGCATAACACTTCGCAATGAATATTATATCTTATCATGAAACATAGATATGAGGTGCGATATCTCGTTTTAAGAAGCATTTGAACTCTATTGCTTCGATACGTAGACATCTGCAAACGCTATTTTCTTGCAAGGAAGTGTCGCATTTACATTCATTTGAAGTGTAGGCGAGGAATACATAACACTTCGCAATGAATATTACATCTTATCATGAAACGTAGAAATGAGATGCGATATAACGTTTTAAGAAGCAATAGAACTCCATCCCTACGATACGTAGACATCTGCAAACGCTATTTCCTAGCAAGGATGTGTCGCAATTACATTTATTTGAAGTGTAGACGAGGACTACATTTCACTTCGCAAATCATATTATATCTTACCATGAAACATAGAAATGAGATGCGATATCTCGTTTTAAGAAGCATTTGAACTCTATTGCTTCGATACGTAGACATCTTCAAACGCTATTTCCTAGCAAGGAAGTGTCGCATTTACATTCATTTGAAGTGTAGACGAGGAATACATAACACTTCACAATGAATATTATATCTTACCATGAAACATAGATATGAGATGCAATATCTCGTTTTAAGAAGCATTTGAACTCTATTGCTTCGATACGTAGACATCTGCAAACGCTATTTTCTTGCAAGGAAGTGTCGCATTTACATTCATTTGAAGTGTAGGCGAGGAATACATAACACTTCGCAATGAATATTACATCTTATCATGAAACGTAGAAATGAGATGCGATATAACGTTTTAAGAAGCAATAGAACTCCATCCCTACGATACGTAGACATCTGCAAACGCTATTTCCTAGCAAGGATGTGTCGCAATTACATTTATTTGAAGTGTAGACGAGGACTACATTTCACTTCGCAAATCATATTATATCTTACCATGAAACATAGAAATGAGATGCGATATCTCGTTTTAAGAAGCATTTGAACTCTATTGCTTCGATACGTAGACATCTTCAAACGCTATTTCCTAGCAAGGAAGTGTCGCATTTACATTCATTTGAAGTGTAGACGAGGACTACATAAAACTTCGCAATGAATATTATATCTTACCATGAAACATAGATATGAGATGCAATATCTCGTTTTAAGAAGCATTTGAACTCTATCGCTACGATACGTAGACATCTACAAACGCTATTTCCTAGCAAGGAAGTGTCGCGTGTACATTCATTTGAAATGTAGACGAGGACTACATAACACTTCGCAAATCATATTATATCTTACCATGAAACGTAGAAATGAGATGCGATATCGCGTTTTAAGAAGCATTAGAACTCTATTGCTACGATACGTAGACATCTGCAAACGCTATTTCCTAGCAAGGAAGTGTCGCATTTACATTCATTTGAAGTGTAGACGAGGAATACATAACATTTCGCAATGAATATTACATCTTATCATGAAACATAGAAATGAGATGCGATATCTCGTTTTAAGAAGCATTTGAACTCTATTGCTTCGATACGTAGACATCTGCAAACGCTATTTCCTAGCAAGGAAGTGTCGCGTTTACATCCATTTGAGTCGTTGACGAGGAATACATAACACTTCGCAATGAATATTATATCTTACCATGAAACATAGATATGAGATGCAATATCTCGTTTTAAGAAGCATTTGAACTCTATCGCTACGATACGTAGACATCTACAAACGCTATTTCCTAGCAAGGAAGTGTCGCGTGTACATTAATTTGAAATGTAGACGAGGACTACATAACACGTCGCAAATCATATTATATCTTACCATGAAACGTAGAAATGAGATGCGATATCGCGTTTTAAGAAGCATTAGAACTCTATTGCTACGATACGTAGACATCTGCAAACGCTATTTCCTAGCAAGGAAGTGTCGCATTTACATTCATTTGAAGTGTAGACGTGGAATACATAACATTTCGCAATGAATATTACATCTTATCATGAAACATAGAAATGAGATGCGATATCTCGTTTTAAGAAGCATTTGAACTCTATTGCTTCGATACGTAGACATCTGCAAACGCTATTTCCTAGCAAGGAAGTGTCGCGTTTACATCCATTTGAGTCGTTGACGAGGAATACATAACACTTCGCAATGAATATTATATCTTACCATGAAACATAGATATGAGATGCAATATCTCGTTTTAAGAAGCATTTGAAATCTATCGCTTCGATACGTAGACATCTGCAAACGCTATTTCCTAGCAAGGATGTGTCGCATTTACATTTATTTGAAGTGTAGACGAGGACTACATAACACTTCGCAAATCATATTATATCTTTACATGAAACATAGAAATGAGATGCGATATCGCGTTTTAAGAAGCAATAGAACTCTATTGCTACGATACGTTGACGTCTACAAACGCTATTTCCTAGCAAGGAAGTGTCGCATTTACATTCATTTGAAGTGTAGGCGAGGAATATATAACATTTCGCAATGAATATTACATCTTATCATGAAACATAGAAATGAGATGCGAAATCTCGTTTTAAGAAGCATTTGAACTCTATCGCATCGATACGTAGACATCTGCAAACGCTATTTCCTTGCATGGTAGTGTCGCATTTATATTCATTTGAAGTGTAGACGAGGAACACATAACACTTCGCCAGTCATATTATATCTTACCATTGAACATGGAAATGAGATGCGATATCGCGGTTTAAGAAGCATTAGAACTCTATTGCAACGATAGGTAGACATCTGCAAACGCTATTTCCTAGCAAGGAAGTGACGCATTTACATTCATTTGAAGTGTAGACTGGGAATACATAACACTTCGCCAGTCATATTATATCTTACCATTGAACATAGGAATGAGATGCGATATCGCAGTTTAAGAAGCATTAGATCTCTATTGCTACGATATGTAGACATCTGCAAACGCTATTTCCTAGAAAGGAAGTGTCGCATTTACATTCATTTGAAATGTAGACGAGGAATACATAACACTTCGCAATGAATATTACATCTTACCATGAAGCATAGAAATGAGATGCGATATCGCGTTTTAAGAAGCATGAGAGCTCTATTGCTACAATACCTAGACATCTGCAGACGCTATTTCCTAGCAAGGAAGTGTCGCATTTACATTCATTTGAAGTGTAGACGAGGAATACATAACATTTCGCAATGAATATTACATCTTATCATGAAACATAGAAATGAGATGCGAAATCTCGTTTTAAGAAGCATTTGAACTCTATCGCTTCGATACGTAGACATCTGCAAACGCTATTTCCTTGCAAGGAAGTGTCGCATTTACATTCATTTGAAGTGTAGACGAGGAAAATGGACACTTCACAAATCATATTATATCTTACCATGAAACATAGGAATGAGATGCGATATCGCGTTTTAAGAAGCATTAGAACACTATTGCTACGATAGGTAGACATTTGCAAACGCTATTTCCTTGCAAGGAAGTGTCGCATTTACATTCATTTGAAGTGTAGAGGAGGAATACATAACACTTCGCAAATCATCTTACCATGAAGCATAGAAATGAGATGCGATATCGCGTTTTAAGAAGCATGAGAGCTCTATTGCCAAATACCTAGACATCTGCAGACGCTATTTCCTAGCAAGGAAGTGTCGCATTTACATTCATTTGAAGTGTAGACGTGGAATACATAACATTTCGCAATGAATATTACATCTTATCATGAAACATAGAAATGAGATGCGATATCTCGTTTTAAGAAGCATTTGAACACTATTGCTTCGATACGTAGACATCTGCAAACGCTATTTCCCAGCAAGGAAGTGTCGTGTTTACATCCATTTGAGTCGTTGACGAGGAATACATAACACTTCGCAATGAATATTATATCTTACCATGAAACATAGATATGAGATGCAATATCTCGTTTTAAGAAGCATTTGAAATCTATCGCTTAGATACGTAGACATCTGCAAACGCTATTTCCTAGCAAGGATGTGTCGCATTTACATTTATTTGAAGTGTAGACGAGGACTACATAACACTTCGCAAATCATATTATATCTTTACATGAAACATAGAAATGAGATGCGATATCGCGTTTTAAGAAGCAATAGAACTCTATTGCTACGATACGTAGACGTCTACAAACGCTATTTCCTAGCAAGGAAGTGTCGCATTTACATTCATTTGAAGTGTAGACGAGGAATATATAACATTTCGCAATGAATATTACATCTTATCATGAAACATAGAAATGAGATGCGAAATCTCGTTTTAAGAAGCATTTGAACTCTATCGCATCGATACGTAGACATCTGCAAACGCTATTTCCTTGCATGGTAGTGTCGCATTTATATTCATTTGAAGTGTAGACGAGGAACACATAACACTTCGCCAGTCATATTATATCTTACCATTGAACATGGAAATGAGATGCGATATCGCGGTTTAAGAAGCATTAGAACTCTATTGCAACGATAGGTAGACATCTGCAAACGCTATTTCCTAGCAAGGAAGTGACGCATTTACATTCATTTGAAGTGTAGACTGGGAATACATAACACTTCGCCAGTCATATTATATCTTACCATTGAACATAGGAATGAGATGCGATATCGCAGTTTAAGAAGCATTAGATCTCTATTGCTACGATATGTAGACATCTGCAAACGCTATTTCCTAGAAAGGAAGTGTCGCATTTACATTCATTTGAAATGTAGACGAGGAATACATAACACTTCGCAATGAATATTACATCTTACCATGAAGCATAGAAATGAGATGCGATATCGCGTTTTAAGAAGCATGAGAGCTCTATTGCTACAATACCTAGACATCTGCAGACGCTATTTCCTAGCAAGGAAGTGTCGCATTTACATTCATTTGAAGTGTAGACGAGGAAAATTGACACTTCACAAATCATATTATATCTTACCATGAAACATAGGAATGAGAGGCGATATCGCGTTTTAAGAAGCATTAGAACACTATAGCTACGATAGGTAGACATCTGCAAACGCTATTTCCTAGCAAGGAAGTGTCGCATTTACATTCATTTGAAGTACAGACGTGGAATACATAACATTTCGCAATGAATATTACATCTTATCATGAAACATAGAAATGAGATGCGATATCTCGTTTTAAGAAGCATTTGAACTCTATTGCTTCGATACGTAGACATCTGCAAACGCTATTTCCTAGCAAGGAAGTGTCGCGTTTACATCCATTTGAGTCGTTGACGAGGAATACATAACACTTCGCAATGAATATTATATCTTACCATGAAACATAGATATGAGATGCAATATCTCGTTTTAAGAAGCATTTGAAATCTATCGCTTCGATACGTAGACATCTGCAAACGCTATTTACTTGCAAGGAAGTGTCGCATTTACATTCATTTGAAGTGTAAACGAGGAATTAATAACATTTCGCTATGAATATTACATCTTATCATGAAACATAGAAATGAGATGCGATATCGCGTTTTAAGAAGCATTAGAACTCTATGCCTACGATACGTAAACATCTGCAAACGCTATTTCCTAGCAAGGAAGTGTCGCATTTACATTCATTTGAAGTGTAGACGAGGAATACATAACGCTTCGCAAATCATATTATATCTTACCATGAAACATAGAAATGAGATGCGATATCGCGTTTTAAGAATCATAAGAACTCTATCTCTACGATACCTAGACATCTGTCAACTCTATTTCCTTGCAAGGAAGTGTCGCATTTACATTCATTTGAAGTGTAGACGAGGAATACATAACACTTCGCAAATCATAATATATCTTACCATGAAACATAGAAATGAGATGCGATATCGCGTTTTAAGAAGCATTAGAACTCTATTGCTACGATACGTAGACATCTGCAAACGCTATTTTCTTGCAAGGAAGTGTCGCATTTACATTCATTTGAAGTGTAGACGTGGAATACATGACACTTCGCAAATCATATTATATCTTACCATGAAACATAGAAATGAGATGCGATATCGCGTTTTAAGAAGCATTAGAAATCTATTGCTACGATACGTAGACATCTGCAAACGCTATTTTCTTGCAAGGAAGTGTCGCATTTACATTCATTTGAAACGTAGACGTGGAATACATGACACTTCGCAAATCATATTATATCTTACCATGAAACATAGACATGAGATGCGATATCGCGTTTTAGGAAGCATTAGAAATCTATTGCTACGATACGTAGACATCTGCAAGCGCTATTTCCTTGCAAGGAAGTGTCGCATTTACATTCATTTGAAGTGTAGACGAGGAATACATAACACTTCGCAAATCATATTATATCTTACCATGAAACATAGAAATGAGATGCGATATCGCGTTTTAAGAATCATAAGAACTCTATCTCTACGATACCTAGACATCTGTCAACTCTATTTCCTTGCAAGGAAGTGTCGCATTTACATTCATTTGAAGTGTAGACGAGGAATACATAACACTTCGCAAATCATAATATATCTTACCATGAAACATAGAAATGAGATGCGATATCGCGTTTTAAGAAGCATTAGAACACTATTGCTACGATAGGTAGACATTTGCAGACGCTATTTCCTTGCAAGGAAGAGTCACATTTACATTCATTTGTAGTGTAGAGGAGGAATACATAACACTTCGCACATCATCTTACCATGAAACATAGAAATGAGATGCGATATCGCGTTTTAAGGAGCATTAGAACTCTATTGCTACGATACCTAGACATCTGCAGACGCTACTTCTTAGCAAGGAAGTGTCGGATTTACATTCATTTGAAGTGTAGGCGAGGAATACATATTACTTCGCAAATCATATTACATCTTACCATGAAACATAGAAATGAGATGCGATATCGCGTCTTAAGAAGCATTAGAAATCTATTGCTACGATACGTAGACACCAGCAAACGCTATTTCCTGGCAAGGAAGTGTCGCATTTACATTCATTTGAAGTGTAGACGAGGAATACATGACACTTCACAAATCATATTATATCTTACCATGGAACATAGAAATGAGATGCGATATCGCGTTTTAAGAAGCATTAGAACTCTACTGCTACGATAGGTAGACATCTGCAAACGCTATTTCCTTACAAGGAAGTGTCGCATTTACGTCCATTTCAATATGTAGACGAGGAATGCATAACACTTCGCATTGAATATTATATCTTATCATGAAACATAGATTTGAGATGCAATATCTCGTTTTAAGAAGTATTTGAACTCTATTGCTTCGATACGTAGACATCTGCAAACGCTATTTTCTTGCAAGGAAGTGTCGCATTTACATTTATTTGAAGTGTAGTCGAGGACTACATAACACTTCGCAAATCATATTATATCTTTACATGAAACATAGAAATGAGATGCGATATCGCGTTTTAAGAAGCAATAGAACTCTATTGCTACGATACGTAGACGTCTACAAACGCTATTTCCTAGCAAGGAAGTGTCGCATTTACATTCATTTGAAGTGTAGACGAGGAATATATAACATTTCGCAATGAATATTACATCTTATCATGAAACATAGAAATGAGATGCGAAATCTCGTTTTAAGAAGCATTTGAACTCTATCGATTCGATACGTAGACATCTGCAAACGCTATTTCCTTGCAAGGAAGTGTCGCATTTACATTCATTTGAAGTTTAGACGAGGAATACATAACGCTTCGCAAATCATATTATATCTTACCATGAAACATAGAAATGAGATGCGATATCGCGTTTTAAGAATCATAAGAACACTATCTCTACGATACCTAGACATCTGTCAACTCTATTTCCTTGCAAGGAAGTGTCGCATTTACATTCATTTGAAGTGTAGACGAGGAATACATAACACTTCGCAAATCAGAATATATCTTACCATGAAACATAGAAATGAGATGCGATATCGCGTTTTAAGAAGCATTAGAACTCTATTGCTACGATACGTAGACATCTGCAAACTTTATTTTCTTGCAAGGAAGTGTCGCATTTATATTCATTTGAAGTGTAGACGTGGAATACATGACACTTCGCAAATCATATTATATCTTACCATGAAACATAGAAATGAGATGCGATATCGCGTTTTAAGAAGCATTAGAAATCTATTGCTACGATACGTAGACATCTGCAAACGCTATTTTCTTGCAAGGAAGTGTCGCATTTACATTCATTTGAAACGTAGACGTGGAATACATGACACTTCGCAAATCATATTATATCTTACCATGAAACATAGACATGAGATGCGATATCGCGTTTTAAGAAGCATTAGAAATCTATTGCTACGATACGTAGACATCTGCAAGCGCTATTTCCTTGCAAGGAAGTGTCGCATTTACATTCATTTGAAGTGTAGACGAGGAATACATAACACTTCGCAAATCATATTATATCTTACCATGAAACATAGAAATGAGATGCGATATCGCGTTTTAAGAAGCATTAGAACACTATTGCTACGATAGGTAGACATTTGCAGACGCTATTTCCTTGCAAGGAAGTGTCACATTTACATTCATTTGTAGTGTAGAGGAGGAATACATAACACTTCGCACATCATCTTACCATGAAACATAGAAATGAGATGCGATATCGCGTTTTAAGGAGCATTAGAACTCTATTGCTACGATACCTAGACATCTGCAGACGCTATTTCTTAGCAAGGAAGTGTCGGATTTACATTCATTTGAAGTGTAGGCGAGGAATACATATTACTTCGCAAATCATATTATATCTTACCATGAAACATAGAAATGAGATGCGATATCGCGTCTTAAGGAGCATTAGAAATCTATTGCTACGATACGTAGACACCAGCAAACGCTATTTCCTAGCAAGGAAGTGTCGCATTTACATTCATTTGAAGTGTAGACGAGGAAAAAATGACACTTCGCAAATCATATTATATCTTACCATGAAACATAGAAATGAGATGCGATATCGCGTTTTAAGAAGCATTAGAACTCTATTGCTACGATAGGTAGACATCTGTAAACGCTATTTCCTTACAAGGAAGTGTCGCATTTACATTCATTTGAAGTGTAGACGAAGAATACATAACACTTCGCAAATCATATTATATCTTACCATGAAACATAGAAATGAGATGCGATATCGCGTTTTAAGAATCATAGGAACTCTATTGCTACGATACGTAGACATCTGCAAACGCTATTTCCTTGCATGGAAGTTTCGCATTTACATGCATTTGAAGTGTAGACGATTAAAACATAACACTTCGCAAATCATATTGCATCTTACCATGAAACATAGAACTGTGATGCGATATCGCGTTTTAAGAAGCATTAGAACACTATTGCTACGATACGTAGACATCTGCAAACTATATTTCCTTGCAAGGAAGTGTCTCATTTACATTCATTTGAAGTGTAGACGAGGAATTCATAACACTTCGCAAATCATATTATATCTTACCAAGAAATATAGAAATGAGATGCGATATCGCGTTTTAAGAAGCATTAGAACTCTATTGCTACGGTAGGTAGACGTTTGCAAACGCTATTTCCCTGCAAGGAAGTGTCGCATTTACAAACATTTGAAGTGTAGACGAGGAATACATGACACTTCGCAAATCATATTATATCTTACCATGAAACATAGAAATGAAATGCGATATCGCGTATTAAGAAGCATTAGAACTCTATTACTACGATAGGTAGACATCTGCAAACGCTATTTCCTTACAAGGAAGTGTCGCACTTACATTCATTTGAAGTGTAGACGAGGAATACATAACACTTCGCAAATCATATTATATCTTACCATGAAACATAGAAATGAGACGCGATATCGCGTTTTATGAAGCATTTGAACACTATTGCTATGATAGGTAGACATTCGCAAACGCTATTTCCTTGCAAGGAAGTGTCGCATTTACATTCATTTGAAGTGTAGACGAGGAATACATAACACTTCGCAAATCATATTATATCTTACCATGAAACATAGAAATGAGATGCGATATCGCCTTTTAAGAAGCATTTGAACTCTATTGCTACGATACGTAGACATCTGCAAACGCTATTTCCTTGCAAGGAAGTGTCGCATTTACATTCATTTCAATCGTAGACGAGGAATGCACAACACTTCGCAATGAATATTATATCTTACCATGAAACATAGAAATGAGATGCGATATCGCGTTTTAAGAAGCATTAGAACTCTATTGCTACGATACCTAGACATCTGCAGACGCTATTTCCTAGCAAGGAAGTGTCGCATTTACATTCACTTGAAGTGTAGACGAGGAATACATGACACTTCGCAAATCATATTATATCTTACCATGAAACATAGAAATGAGATGCGATATCGCGTTTTAAGAAGCATTAGAACTCTATTGCTACGATAGGTAGACATCTGCAAACGCAATTTCCTTACAAGGAAGTGTCGCATTTACATTCATTTCAAGTGTAGACGAGGAATACATAACACTTCACAAATCATAATATATCTTACCATGGAACATAGGAATGAGATGCGATATCGCGTTTTAAGAAGCATTAGAACACTATTGCTACGATAGGCAGACATTGGCAAACTCTATTTCCTTACAAGGAAGTGTCGCATTCACATTCATTTGAAGTGTAGACGAGGAATACATAACACTTCGCAAATCATATTATATCTTACCATGAAACATAGAAATGAGATGCGATATCGCGTTTTAAGAATCATAAGAACTCTGTTGCTACGGTACGTAGACATCTGCAAACGCTATTTCCTTGCAAGGAAGTGTCGCATTTACATTCATTTGAAGTGTAGACGAGGAATACATGACACTTCGCAAATTATATTATATCTTTCCATGAAACATAGAAATGAAATGCGATATCGCGTTTTAAGAAGCATTAGAACTCTATTGCTACGATAGGTAGACATCTGCAAACGCTATTTCCTTACAAGGAAGTGTCGCATTTACATTCATTTGAAGTGTAGACGAAGAATACATAACACTTCGCAAATCATATTATATCTTACCATGAAACATAGACATGAGATGCGATTTCGCGTTTTAAGAATCATAAGAACTCTATTGCTACGATACGTAGACATCTGCAAACGCTATTTCCTTGCATGGAAGTTTCGCATTTACATTCATTTGAAGTGTAGACGAGGAATATATGACACTTCGCAAATCATATTATATCTTACCTTGAAACATGGAAATGAGATGCGATATCGCGTTTTAAGAAGCATTAGAAATCTATTGCTACGATACGTAGACACCTGCAAACGCTATTTCCTAGCAGGGAAGTGTCGCATTTACATTCATTTGAAGTGTAGACGAGGAAAATTGACACTTCGCAAATCATATTATATCTTACCATGAAACATAGGAATGAGATGCGATATCGCGTTTTAAGAAGCATTAGAACACTATTGCTACGATAGGTAGACATTTGCAAACGCTATTTCCTTGCAAGGAAGTGTCGCATTTACATTCATTTGAAGTGTAGAGGAGGAATACATAACACTTCGCAAATCATCTTACCATGAAGCATAGAACTGAGATGCGATATCGCGTTTTAAGAAGCATTAGAGCTCTATTGCTACGATACCTAGACATCTGCAGACGCTATTTCCTAGCAAGCAAGTGTCGCATTTACATTCATTTGAAGTGTAGACGAGGAATACATGATACTTCGCAAATCATATTATATCTTACCATGAAACATAGAAATGAGATGCGATATCGCGTTTTAAGAAGCATTAGAACTCTATTGCTACGATACCTAGACATCTGCAGACGCTATTTCCTAGCAAGGAAGTGTCGCATTTACATTCATTTGAAGTGTAGACGAGGAACATATGACACTTCGCAAATCATATTATATCTTACCATGAAACATGGAAATGAGATGCGATATCGCGTTTTAAGAAGCATTAGAAATCTATTGCTACGATACGTAGACACCTGCAAACGCTATTTCCTTGCAAAGAAGTGTCGCATTTACATTCATTTGAAGTGTAGACGAGGAATATATGACACTTCGCAAATCATATTATATCTAATCGTGAAACATAGAAATGAGATGCGATATCGCGTTTTATGAAGCATTAGAACACTATTGCTACGATAGGTAGACATTTGCAAACGCTATTTCCTTGCAAGGAAGTGTCCCATTTACATTCATTTGAATCGTAGACGAGGAATACATAACTCTTCGCAAATCATATTATATCTTACCATGAAGCATAGAAATGAGATGCGATATCGCGTTTTAAGAATCATAAGAACTCTATTGCTACGATACGTAGAAATCTACAAACGCTATCTCCTTGCAAGGAAGTGTCGTATTTACATTCATTTGAATCGTAGAAGAGGAATGCATAACACTTCGCAATTAATATTATATCTTATCATGAAACATAGATATGAGATGCAATATCGCGTTTTAAGAAGCATTAGAAATCTATTGCTACGATACGTAGACACCTGCAAACGCTATTTCCTTGCAAGGAAGTGTCGCATTTACATTCTTCTGAAGAGAATACGAGGTGTACATAACACTTTACAATGAATATTATATCCTATCATGCAACATAGAAATGAGATGCGATATCGCGTTTTAAGAAGCATTAGAACTCTATCCCTACGATACGTAAATATTTGCAAACGCTATTTCCTAGCAAGGAAGTGTCGCATTTACATTCATTTGAATCGTAGACGAGGAATACATAACACTTCGCAAATCATATTATATCTTACCATGAAGCATAGAAATGAGATGCGATATCGCGTTTTAAGAATCATAAGAACTCTATTGCTACGATACGTAGACATCTACAAACGCTATCTCCTTGCAAGGAAGTGTCGTATTTACATTCATTTGAATCGTAGAAGAGGAATGCATAACACTTCGCAATGAATATTATATCTTATCATGAAACATGGATATGAGATGCAATATCTCGTTTTAAGAAGCATTTGAACTCTATTGCTTCGATACGTAGACATCTGCAGACGCTATTTCCTAGCAAGGAAGTGTCGCGTTTACATTCATTTGAAGTGTAGACGAGGAATACATGATACTTCGCAAATCATATTATATCTTACCATGAAACATAGAAATGAGATGCGATATCGCGTTTTAAGAAGCATTAGAACTCTATTGCTACGATAGGTAGACACCTGCAAACGCTATTTCCTTGCAAGGAAGTGTCGCATTTACATTCATTTGAAGTGTAGAGGAGGAATACATAACACTTCGCAAATCATCTTACCATGAAACATAGAAATGAGATGCGATATCGCGTTTTAAGAAGCATTAGAACACTATTGCTACGATAGGTAGACATTTGCAAACGGTATTTCCTTGCAAGGAAGTGTCGCAGTTACATTCATTTGAATCGTTGACGAGGAATGCACAACACTTCGCAATGAATATTATATCTTATCATGAAACATAGATATGAAATGCAATATCTCGTTTTAAAAAGCATTTGAACTCTATTGCTTTGATACGTAGACATCTGCAAACGCTATTTCCTTGCACGGAAGTGTCGCATTTACATTCATTTGAAGTGTAGACGAGGAATACATAACACTTCGCAAATCATATTATATCTTACCATGAAACATAGAAGTGAGATGCGATATCGCGTTTTAAGAATCATCAGAACTCTATTGCTACGATAGGTAGACATCTGCAGACGCTATTTCCTAGCAAGGAAGTGTCGCAATTACATTCATTTGAAGTGTAGACGAGGAATACATGATACTTCGCAAATCATATTATATCTTACCATGAAACATAGAAATGAGATGCGATATCGCGTTTTAAGAAGCATTTGAACTCTATTGCTTTGATACGTAGACATTTGCAAAAGCTATTTCCTTGCAAGGAAGTGTCGCATTTACATTCATTTGAATCGTATACGACGAATACATAACACTTCGCAAATCATATTATATCTTACCATGAAACATAGAAATGAGATGCGATATTGCGATTTAAGAAGCACTAGAACTCTATTGCTACGATACCTAGACATCTACAGACGCTATTTCCTAGTAAGGAAGTGTCGCATTTACATTCATTTGAAGTGTAGACGAGGAATACATGATACTTCGCAAATCATATTATATCTTACCATGAAACATAGAAATGAGATGCGATATCGCGTTTTAAGAAGCATTAGAACTCTATTGCTACGATAGGTAGACATCTGCAAACGCAATTTCCTTACAAGGAAGTGTCGCATTTACATTCATTTGAAGTGTAGACGAGGAATACATAACACTTCACAAATCATAATATATCTTACCATGGAACATAGGAATGAGATGCGATATCGCGTTTTAAGAAGCATTAGAACACTATTGCTACGATAGGCAGACATTGGCAAACTCTATTTCCTTACAAGGAAGTGTCGCATTCACATTCATTTGAAGTGTAGACGAGGAATACATAACACTTCGCAAATCATATTATATCTTACCATGAAACATAGAAATGAGATGCGATATCGCGTTTTAAGAATCATAAGAACTCTGTTGCTACGGTACGTAGACATCTGCAAACGCTATTTCCTTGCAAGGAAGTGTCGCATTTACATTCATTTGAAGTGTAGACGAGGAATACATGACACTTCGCAAATTATATTATATCTTTCCATGAAACATAGAAATGAAATGCGATATCGCGTTTTAAGAAGCATTAGAACTCTATTGCTACGATAGGTAAACATCTGCAAACGCTATTTCCTTACAAGGAAGTGTCGCATTTACATTCATTTGAAGTGTAGACGAAGAATACATAACACTTCGCAAATCATATTATATCTTACCATGAAACATAGACATGAGATGCGATTTCGCGTTTTAAGAATCATAAGAACTCTATTGCTACGATACGTAGACATCTGCAAACGCTATTTCCTTGCATGGAAGTTTCGCATTTACATTCATTTGAAGTGTAGACGAGGAATATATGACACTTCGCAAATCATATTATATCTTACCTTGAAACATGGAAATGAGATGCGATATCGCGTTTTAAGAAGCATTAGAAATCTATTGCTACGATACGTAGACACCTGCAAACGCTATTTCCTAGCAGGGAAGTGTCGCATTTACATTCATTTGAAGTGTAGACGAGGAAAATTGACACTTCGCAAATCATATTATATCTTACCATGAAACATAGGAATGAGATGCGATATCGCGTTTTAAGAAGCATTAGAACACTACTGCTACGATAGGTAGACATTTGCAAACGCTATTTCCTTGCAAGGAAGTGTCGCATTTACATTCATTTGAAGTGTAGAGGAGGAATACATAACACTTCGCAAATCATCTTACCATGAAGCATAGAACTGAGATGCGATATCGCGTTTTAAGAAGCATTAGAGCTCTATTGCTACGATACCTAGACATCTGCAGACGCTATTTCCTAGCAAGCAAGTGTCGCATTTACATTCATTTGAAGTGTAGACGAGGAATACATGATACTTCGCAAATCATATTATATCTTACCATGAAACATAGAAATGAGATGCGATATCGCGTTTTAAGAAGCATTAGAACTCTATTGCTACGATACCTAGACATCTGCAGACGCTATTTCCTAGCAAGGAAGTGTCGCATTTACATTCATTTGAAGTGTAGACGAGGAACATATGACACTTCGCAAATCATATTATATCTTACCATGAAACATGGAAATGAGATGCGATATCGCGTTTTAAGAAGCATTAGAAATCTATTGCTACGATACGTAGACACCTGCAAACGCTATTTCCTTGCAAAGAAGTGTCGCATTTACATTCATTTGAAGTGTAGACGAGGAATATATGACACTTCGCAAATCATATTATATCTAACCGTGAAACATAGAAATGAGATGCGATATCGCGTTTTATGAAGCATTAGAACACTATTGCTACGATAGGTAGACATTTGCAAACGCTATTTCCTTGCAAGGAAGTGTCGCATTTACATTCATTTGAAGTGTAGAGGAGGAATACATAACACTTCGCAAGTCATCTTACCATGAAGCATAGAAATGAGATGCGATATCGCGTTTTAAGAAGCATTAGAGCTCTATTGCTACGATACCTAGACATCTGCAGACGCTATTTCCTAGCAAGCAAGTGTCGCATTTACATTCATTTGAAGTGTAGACGAGGAATATATGACACTTCGCAAATCATATTATATCTTACCATGAAACATAGATATGAGATGCAATATCGCATTTTAAGAAGCATTAGAAATCTATTGCTACGATACGTAGACACCTGCAAACGCTATTTCCTTGCAAGGAAGTGTCGCATTTACATTCTTCTGAAGAGAATACGAGGTGTACATAACACTTTACAATGAATATTATATCCTATCATGCAACATAGAAATGAGATGCGATATCGCGTTTTAAGAAGCATTAGAACCCTATCCCTACGATACGTAAACATTTGCAAACGCTATTTCCTAGCAAGGAAGTGTCCCATTTACATTCATTTGAATCGTAGACGAGGAATACATAACACTTCGCAAATCATATTATATCTTACCATGAAGCATAGAAATGAGATGCGATATCGCGTTTTAAGAATCATAAGAACTCTATTGCTACGATACGTAGAAATCTACAAACGCTATCTCCTTGCAAGGAAGTGTCGTATTTACATTCATTTGAATCGTAGAAGAGGAATGCATAACACTTCGCAATTAATATTATATCTTATCATGAAACATAGATATGAGATGCAATATCGCGTTTTAAGAAGCATTAGAAATCTATTGCTACGATACGTAGACACCTGCAAACGCTATTTCCTTGCAAGGAAGTGTCGCATTTACATTCTTCTGAGGAGAATACGAGGTGTACATAACACTTTACAATGAATATTATATCCTATCATGCAACATAGAAATGAGATGCGATATCGCGTTTTAAGAAGCATTAGAACTCTATCCCTACGATACGTAAACATTTGCAAACGCTATTTCCTAGCAAGGAAGTGTCGCATTTACATTCATTTGAATCGTAGACGAGGAATACATAACACTTCGCAAATCATATTATATCTTACCATGAAGCATAGAAATGAGATGCGATATCGCGTTTTAAGAATCATAAGAACTCTATTGCTACGATACGTAGACATCTACAAACGCTATCTCCTTGCAAGGAAGTGTCGTATTTACATTCATTTGAATCGTAGAAGAGGAATGCATAACACTTCGCAATGAATATTATATCTTATCATGAAACATAGATATGAGATGCAATATCTCGTTTTAAGAAGCATTTGAACCCTATTGCTTCGATACGTAGACATCTGCAGACGCTATTTCCTAGCAAGGAAGTGTCGCGTTTACATTCATTTGAAGTGTAGACGAGGAATACATGATACTTCGCAAATCATATTATATCTTACCTTGAAACATGGAAATGAGATGCGATATCGCGTTTTAAGAAGCATTAGAAATCTATTGCTACGATACGTAGACACCTGCAAACGCTATTTCCTAGCAGGGAAGTGTCGCATTTACATTCATTTGAAGTGTAGACGAGGAAAATTGACACTTCGCAAATCATATTATATCTTACCATGAAACATAGGAATGAGATGCGATATCGCGTTTTAAGAAGCATTAGAACACTATGGCTACGATAGGTAGACATATGCAAACGCTATTTCCTTGCAAGGAAGTGTCGCATTTACATTCATTTGAAGTGTAGAGGAGGAATACATAACACTTCGCAAATCATCTTACCATGAAGCATAGAACTGAGATGCGATATCGCGTTTTAAGAAGCATTAGAGCTCTATTGCTACGATACCTAGACATCTGCAGACGCTATTTCCTAGCAAGCAAGTGTCGCATTTACATTCATTTGAAGTGTAGACGAGGAATACATGATACTTCGCAAATCATATTATATCTTACCATGAAACATAGAAATGAGATGCGATATCGCGTTTTAAGAAGCATTAGAACTCTATTGCTACGATACCTAGACATCTGCAGACGCTATTTCCTAGCAAGGAAGTGTCGCATTTACATTCATTTGAAGTGTAGACGAGGAACATATGACACTTCGCAAATCATATTATATCTTACCATGAAACATGGAAATGAGATGCGATATCGCGTTTTAAGAAGCATTAGAAATCTATTGCTACGATACGTAGACACCTGCAAACGCTATTTCCTTGCAAAGAAGTGTCGCATTTACATTCATTTGAAGTGTAGACGAGGAATATATGACACTTCGCAAATCATATTATATCTAACCGTGAAACATAGAAATGAGATGCGATATCGCGTTTTATGAAGCATTAGAACACTATTGCTACGATAGGTAGACATTTGCAAACGCTATTTCCTTGCAAGGAAGTGTCGCATTTACATTCATTTGAAGTGTAGAGGAGGAATACATAACACTTCGCAAGTCATCTTACCATGAAGCATAGAAATGAGATGCGATATCGCGTTTTAAGAAGCATTAGAGCTCTATTGCTACGATACCTAGACATCTGCAGACGCTATTTCCTAGCAAGCAAGTGTCGCATTTACATTCATTTGAAGTGTAGACGAGGAATATATGACACTTCGCAAATCATATTATATCTTACCATGAAACATAGATATGAGATGCAATATCGCATTTTAAGAAGCATTAGAAATCTATTGCTACGATACGTAGACACCTGCAAACGCTATTTCCTTGCAAGGAAGTGTCGCATTTACATTCTTCTGAAGAGAATACGAGGTGTACATAACACTTTACAATGAATATTATATCCTATCAAGCAACATAGAAATGAGATGCGATATCGCGTTTTAAGAAGCATTAGAACCCTATCCCTACGATACGTAAACATTTGCAAACGCTATTTCCTAGCAAGGAAGTGTCCCATTTACATTCATTTGAATCGTAGACGAGGAATACATAACACTTCGCAAATCATATTATATCTTACCATGAAGCATAGAAATGAGATGCGATATCGCGTTTTAAGAATCATAAGAACTCTATTGCTACGATACGTAGAAATCTACAAACGCTATCTCCTTGCAAGGAAGTGTCGTATTTACATTCATTTGAATCGTAGAAGAGGAATGCATAACACTTCGCAATTAATATTATATCTTATCATGAAACATAGATATGAGATGCAATATCGCGTTTTAAGAAGCATTAGAAATCTATTGCTACGATACGTAGACACCTGCAAACGCTATTTCCTTGCAAGGAAGTGTCGCATTTACATTCTTCTGAAGAGAATACGAGGTGTACATAACACTTTACAATGAATATTATATCCTATCATGCAACATAGAAATGAGATGCGATATCGCGTTTTAAGAAGCATTAGAACTCTATCCCTACGATACGTAAACATTTGCAAACGCTATTTCCTAGCAAGGAAGTGTCGCATTTACATTCATTTGAATCGTAGACGAGGAATACATAACACTTCGCAAATCATATTATATCTTACCATGAAGCATAGAAATGAGATGCGATATCGCGTTTTAAGAATCATAAGAACTCTATTGCTACGATACGTAGACATCTACAAACGCTATCTCCTTGCAAGGAAGTGTCGTATTTACATTCATTTGAATCGTAGAAGAGGAATGCATAACACTTCGCAATGAATATTATATCTTATCATGAAACATAGATATGAGATGCAATATCTCGTTTTAAGAAGCATTTGAACTCTATTGCTTCGATACGTAGACATCTGCAGACGCTATTTCCTAGCAAGGAAGTGTCGCGTTTACATTCATTTGAAGTGTAGACGAGGAATACATGATACTTCGCAAATCATATTATATCTTACCATGAAACATAGAAATGAGATGCGATATCGCGTTTTAAGAAGCATTAGAACTCTATTGCTACGATAGGTAGACACCTGCAAACGCTATTTCCTTGCAAGGAAGTGTCGCATTTACATTCATTTGAAGTGTAGAGGAGGAATACGTAACACTTCGCAAATCATCTTACCATGAAACATAGAAATGAGATGCGATATCGCGTTTTAAGAAGCATTAGAACACTATTGCTACGATAGGTAGACATTTGCAAACGGTATTTCCTTGCAAGGAAGTGTCGCAGTTACATTCATTTGAATCGTTGACGAGGAATGCACAACACTTCGCAATGAATATTATATCTTATCATGAAACATAGATATGAAATGCAATATCTCGTTTTAAAAAGCATTTGAACTCTATTGCTTTGATACGTAGACATCTGCAAACGCTATTTCCTTGCACGGAAGTGTCGCATTTACATTCATTTGAAGTGTAGACGAGGAATACATAACACTTCGCAAATCATATTATATCTTACCATGAAACATAGAAGTGAGATGCGATATCGCGTTTTAAGAATCATCAGAACTCTATTGCTACGATAGGTAGACATCTGCAGACGCTATTTCCTAGCAAGGAAGTGTCGCAATTACATTCATTTGAAGTGTAGACGAGGAATACATGATACTTCGCAAATCATATTATATCTTACCATGAAACATAGAAATGAGATGCGATATCGCGTTTTAAGAAGCATTTGAACTCTATTGCTTTGATACGTAGACATTTGCAAAAGCTATTTCCTTGCAAGGAAGTGTCGCATTTACATTCATTTGAATCGTATACGACGAATACATAACACTTCGCAAATCATATTATATCTTACCATGAAACATAGAAATGAGATGCGATATTGCGATTTAAGAAGCACTAGAACTCTATTGCTACGATACCTAGACATCTACAGACGCTATTTCCTAGTAAGGAAGTGTCGCATTTACATTCATTTGAAGTGTAGACGAGGAATACATGATACTTCGCAAATCATATTATACCTTACCATGAAACATAGAAATGAGATGCGATATCCCGTCTTAAGAAACATTAGAAATCTGTTGCTTCGATACTGTAACGTCAGGCGTACCGCCTGCCACCCTCCGGCGTCCACCTCATCATCCCCAGCATCCGTATCCGGAGCCCCTGCACACGGGCCACCCGCCGACTCGCCACCCCTACAGAAGGAGACAAAGGTACGAGAGGGAAGAAGGATGCAGCATGCCGCGCCCACGCGCGATCTCCACACACAAGGGGGAGGACTTCACCCCGTATTACGAGGGCGAGGAGCTCTCCGACACATACTGGGTCGAATCCCCAGCGATCACGAAGCCCTATACGTACTTCTCGTACATGTGGGATTAGAATAAGCACACTACTCATATATGTACATACACACCAACACACACCTAGATTTAAGTGAATATATGTATATATTTCATTCATGCACGGTTATGTTCCGTTGCACTCGCGCGCACACTCGACGCTCGCGGCTCACGCTTAACGCGGGCCGCGCCCCACTCCGAACGGCCGCCCCACCACGAGGGCCGAGCGGCCGCCCTACTCCGACCGTCCGCCCCACAGCGAGGGCCCAGCGACTCGCGCGCCGCGCGACCCGAGGAGGTCGCGGACGCGAGATCCGAGAGTCAGTTCCTATCTCACCTCCGAACCGGAGAGTTCCTATCTCACCTCCGAACCGAAGGGTTCCGAACTCGCCTCCGAACCGAGGAGTTCTAATCCAGCATCCGAACGATGCACTTTCGATGCGAGCAATAGGCTCATTCGCAACGAGCAATTAGCTCTAATGCATTCGTCTCTATCCATACTCCCATAGCGGATTCCATTCGATACTTTATACTATTTCTATATCTCATTGTAACAGTTAGTCAGTAACTTAGAATTTAGTCAAGTGTATTTAGTATAGTGAAATCATAGAATACAGTTTATTTTTACCAGATTCAAAGTATCTTTATTCGAGTTCAAATACAATTCCTTAATTCTAATCCACGGGTACGCTCGAGATTATTCTATTTCTATATCTCATCTGCGATAGTCTTGAGGCTCGACGACTAGAGCGAACCAGCGCTTAGTTGCTCCATCCTCACTTCTACCGTGTACAGAATATCTTGCGCCCAGGTTGATCCCGGTAAGCTAGAGCGAACCAACGCTTAGCCGCGCCGTACTCGACCGAAGTTCAAGTATTCTCGACGAGCCTTGCACCTCCGACAAAGCGTACACGACGCGCGGGGAGGAGAGAGTTTATTCGTCGTCTCGCTCGGGAATACGTGGGTGATGCACCAGAATATTCAATTTCCTGCGCTCGAGTCCTGGTCCCTGTGAAGGAGGTTTCCTTCGCCGCACGACCCGTACGAGTCGCCAATCGTCAGGGCCAAACGCCGATACCTGCCAGCCGGAGTCAACCCGCCTGGACGCTTATTCCCGTAGACGTACCCCCGTTCCAGCCGTACGCCGACGCCATCCCGGTTGCGGATCCAAGGCGCTGCAGGTACCTGGAAAGAGAAATCAGACAGTAGAATCAAGCTATCACAAGGTAAGTTTCGTGTTAATTACCGTTTTATCGAGTCCGAAACGCCAACGAATCCGGTCCGGACGCAATTCGCGTTATTTTCGGGAACGGTTACGACTTTGTGCCACCGTTGCGAGCGCAACCGCACCTCGGGACGTGACAATATCGCATCTCATTTCTATGTTTCATGGTAAGATATAATATGCTCTGCGAAGTGTTATGTATTCCTCGTCTACGATTCAAATGAATGTAAATGCGACACTTCCTTGCAAGGAAATAGCGTTTGCAGATGTCTAGGTATCGTAGCAATAGAGTTCTAATGCTTCTTAAAACGAGATATTGCATCTCATATCTATGCTTCATGATAAGATATAATATTCATTGCGAAGTGTTATGCATTCCTCGTCTACGATTCAAATGAATGTAAATGCGACACTTCCTTGCAAGGAAATAGCGTTTGCAGATGTCTACGTATCGTAGCAACAGAGTTCTTATGATTCTTAAAACGCGATATCGCATCTCATTTCTATGTTTCATGGTAAGATATAATATGATTTGCGAAGTATCATGTATTCCTCGTCTACACTTCAAATGAATGTAAATGCGACACTTCCTTGCAAGGACATAGCGTTTGCAGATGTCTACGTATCGTAGCAATAGAGTTCTTATGATTCTTAAAACGCGATATCGCATCTCATTTCTATGTTTCATGGTAAGATATAATATGATTTGCGAAGTATCATGTATTCCTCGTCTACACTTCAAATGAATGCAAATGCGACACTTCCTTGCAAGGAAATAGCGTTTGCAGATGTCTACGTATCGAAGCAATAAATTTCTAATGCTTCTTAAAACACGATATCGCATCTCATTTCTATGTTTCATGGTAAGATATAATATGATTTGCGAAGTGTTATGTATTCCTCGTCTACACTTCAAATGAATGTAAATGCGAAACTTCCTTGCAAGGAAATAGCGTTTGCAAATGTCTACCTATCGTAGCAATAGTGTTCTAATGCTTCTTAAAACGCGATATCTCATCTCATATCTATGTTTCATGGTAAGATATAATATTCATTGCGAAGTGTTATGCATTCCTCGTCTACGATTCAAATGAATGTAAATGCGATACTTCCTTGCAAGGAAATAGCGTTTGCAAATGTCTACCTATCGTAGCAATAGTGTTCTAATGCTTCTTAAAACGCGATATCGCATCTCATATCTATGTTTCCTGGTAAGATGTAATATGATTTGCGAAGTGTTATGTATTCCTCGTCCACACTTCAAATGAATGTAAATGCGACACTTCCTTGCAAGGAGATAGCGTTTGCAGATGTCTACCTATCGTAGCAATAGAGTTCTAATGCTTCTTAAAACGCGATATTGCATCTCATTTCTATGTTTCACGGTAAGATATAATATGATTTGCGAAGTATCATGTATTCCTCGTCTACACTTCAAATGAATGTAAATGCGACACTTCCTTGCTAGGAAATAGCGTCTGCAGATGTCTAGGTATCGTAGCAATAGAGTTCTAATGCTTCTTAAAACGCGATATCGCATCTCATCTCTATGTTTCATTTTAAGATATAATATGATTTGCGAAGTGTTATGTATTCCTCGTATACACTTCAAATGAATGTAAATGCGACACTTCCTTGCAAGGAAATAGCGTTTGCAGATGTCTACGTATCGAAGCAATAGAGTTCAAATGCTTCTTAAAACGAGATATTGCATCTCATATCTATGTTTCATGATAAGATATAATATTCATTGCGAAGTGTTATGCATTCCTCGTCTACGATTCAAATGAATGTAATTGCGACACTTCCTTGCAAGGAGATAGCGTTTGCAGATGTCTACGTATCGTAGCAATAGAGTTCTTATGATTCTTAAAACGCGATATCGCATCTCATTTCTATGTTTCATGGTAAGATATAATATGATTTGCGAAGTATCATGTATTCCTCGTCTACAATTCACATGAATGTAAATGCGACACTTCCTTGCTAGGAAATAGCGTCTGCAGATGTCTAGGTATCGTAGCAATAGAGTTCTAATGCTTCTCAAAACGCGATATCGCATATCATTTCTATGTCTCATGGTAAGATATAATATGATTTGCGAAGTGTTACGTATTCCTCGTCTACACTTCAAATGAATGTAAATGCGACCCTTCCGTGCAAGGAAATAGCGTTTGCAGATGTCTACGTATCAAAGAAATAGAGTTCAAGTGCTTCTTAAAACGAGATATTGCATTTCATATCTATGTTTCATGATAAGATATAATATTCAGTGCGAAGTGTTATGCATTCCTCGTCTACGATTCCAATGAATGTAAATGCGACACTTCCTTGCTAGGAAATAGCGTCTGCAGATGTCTAGGTATCGTAGCAATGGAGTTCTAATGCTTCTTAAAACGCGATATCGCATATCATTTCTATGTCTCATGGTAAGATATAATATGATTTGCGAAGTGTTACGTATTCCTCGTCTACACTTCAAATGAATGCAAATGCGACCCTTCCGTGCAAGGAAATAGCGTTTGCAGATGTCTACGTATCGAAACAATAGAGTTCAAATGCTTCTTAAAACGAGATATTGCATCTCATATCTATGTTTCATGATAAGATATAATATTCATTGCGAAGTGTTATGCATTCCTCGTCTACGATTCAAATGAATGTAATTGCGACACTTCCTTGCAAGGAGATAGCGTTTGCAGATGTCTACGTATCGTAGCAATAGAGTTCTTATGATTCTTAAAACGCGATATCGCATCTCATTTCTATGTTTCATGGTAAGATATAATATGATTTGCGAAGTATCATGTATTCCTCGTCTACACTTCACATGAATGTAAATGCGACACTTCCTTGCTAGGAAATAGCGTCTGCAGATGTCTAGGTATCGTAGCAATAGAGTTCTAATGCTTCTCAAAACGCGGTATCGCATATCATTTCTATGTCTCATGGTAAGATATAATATGATTTGCGAAGTGTTACGTATTCCTCGTCTACACTTCAAATGAATGTAAATGCGAACCTTCCGTGCAAGGAAATAGCGTTTGCAGATGTCTACGTATCAAAGAAATAGAGTTCAAATGCTTCTTAAAACGAGATATTGCATTTCATATCTATGTTTCATGATAAGATATAATATTCATTGCGAAGTGTTATGCATTCCTCGTCTACGATTCAAATGAATGTAAATGCGACACTTCCTTGCTAGGAAATAGAGTTTGCAGATGTCTACGTATCGAAGCAATAGAGTTCAAATGCTTCTTAAAACGAGATATTGCATCTCATATCTATGTTTCATGATAAGATATAATATTCATTGCGAAGTGTTATGCATTCCTCGTCTACACTTCAAATGAATGTAAATGCGACACTTCCTAGCAAGGAAGTAGCGTTTGCAGATGTCTACGTATCGAAGCAATAAATTTCTAATGCTTCTTAAAACACGATATCGCATCCCATTTCTATGATTCATGATAAGATATAATATGCTCTGCGAAGTGTTATGTATTCCTCGTCTACACTTCAAATGAATGTAAATGCGACACTTCCTTGTAAGGAAATAGCGTTTGCAGATGTTCACCTATCGAAGCAATAATGTTCTAATGCTTCCTAAAACGCGATATCGCATCTAATTCCTATGTTTCATGGCAAGATATAATATGATTTGCGAAGTGTTACGTATTCCTCGTCCACACTTCAAATGAATGTAAATGCGACACTTCCTTACAAGGAGATAGCGTTTGCAGATGTCTACCTATCTTAGCAATAGAGTTCTAATGCTTCTTAAAACGCGATATCGCATCTCATTTCTATGTTTCATGGTAAGATATAATATGATTTGCGAAGTATCATGTATTCCTCGTCTACACTTCAAATGAATGTAAATGCGACACTTCCTTGCTAGGAAATAGCGTCTGCAGATGTCTAGGTATCGTAGCAATAGAGTTCTAATGCTTCTCAAAACGCGGTATCGCATATCATTTCTATGTTTCATTTTAAGATATAATATGATTTGCGAAGTGTTATGTATTCCTCGTCTACACTTCAAATGAATGTAATTGCGACACTTCCTTGCAAGGAGATAGCGTTTGCAGATGTCTACGTATCGTAGCAATAGAGTTCTTCTCAAAACGCGATATCGCATATCATATCTATGTTTCATGATAAGATATAATATTCATTGCGAAGTGTTATGCATTCCTCGTCTACACTTCAAATGAATGTAAATGCGACACTTCCTTGCAAGGAAGTAGCGTTTGCAGATGTCTACGTATCGAAGCAATAAATTTCTAATGCTTCTTAAAACACGATATCGCATCCCATTTCTATGATTCATGATAAGATATAATATGCTCTGCGAAGTATCATGTATTCCTCGTCTACACTTCAAATGAATGTAAATGCGACACTTCCTTGCTAGGAAATAGCGTCTGCAGATGTCTAGGTATCGTAGCAATAGAGTTCTAATGCTTCTTAAAACGCGATATCGCATCTCATTTCTATGTTTCATTTTAAGATATAATATGATTTGCGAAGTGTTATGTATTCCTCGTCTACACTTCAAATGAATGTAATTGCGACACTTCCTTGCAAGGAGATAGCGTTTGCAGATGTCTACGTATCGTAGCAATAGAGTTCTTATGATTCTTAAAACGCGATATCGCATCTCATTTCTATGTTTCATGGTAAGATATAATATGATTTGCGAAGTATCATGTATTCCTCGTCTACACTTCACATGAATGTAAATGCGACACTTCCTTGCTAGGAAATAGCGTCTGCAGATGTCTAGGTATCGTAGCAATAGAGTTCTAATGCTTCTCAAAACGCGATATCGCATATCATTTCTATGTCTCATGGTAAGATATAATATGATTTGCGAAGTGTTACGTATTCCTCGTCTACACTTCAAATGAATGTAAATGCGACCCTTCCGTGCAAGGAAATAGCGTTTGCAGATGTCTACGTATCAAAGAAATAGAGTTCAAATGCTTCTTAAAACGAGATATTGCATTTCATATCTATGTTTCATGATAAGATATAATATTCATTGCGAAGTGTTATGCATTCCTCGTCTACGATTCAAATGAATGTAAATGCGACACTTCCTTGCTAGGAAATAGCGTCTGCAGATGTCTAGGTATCGTAGCAATGGAGTTCTAATGCTTCTTAAAACGCGATATCGCATCTCATTTCTATGTTTCATGGTAAGATATAATATGATTTGCGAAGTGTTATGTATTCCTCGTCTACACTTCAAATGAATGTAAATGCGACACTTCCGTGCAAGGAAATAGAGTTTGCAGATGTCTACGTATCAAAGCAATAGAGTTCAAATGCTTCTTAAAACGCGATATCGCATGTCATATCTATGTTTCATGGTAAGATATAATATTCATTGCGAAGTGTTATGCATTCCTCGTCTACACTTCAAATGAATGTAAATGCGACACTTCCTTGCAAGGAAATAGCGTTTGCAGATGTCTACGTATCGAAGCAATAAATTTCTAATGCTTCTTAAAACACGATATCGCATCCCATTTCTATGATTCATGGTAAGATATAATATACTCTGCGAAGTGTTATGTATTCCTCGTCTACACTTCAAATGAATGTAAATGCGACACTTCCTTGTAAGGAAATAGCGTTTGCAGATGTCCACCTATCGTAGCAATAATGTTCTAATGCTTCTTAAAACGCGAAATCGCATCTAATTTCTATGTTTCATGGCAAGATATAATATGATTTGCGAAGTATTACGTATTCCTCGTCTACACTTCAAATGAATGTAAATGCGACACTTCCTTGCAAGGGAATAGCGCTTGCAAATGTCTACCTATCGTAGCAATAGTGTTCTAATGCTTCTTAAAACGCGATATCGCATCTCATATCTATGTTTCATGGTAAGATGTAATATGATTTGCGAAGTGTTGTGTATTCCTCGTCCACACTTCAAATGAATGTAAATGCGACACTTCCTTGCAAGGAAATAGCGTCTGCAGATGTCTAGGTATCGTAGCAATAGAGTTCTAATGCTTCTTAAAACGCGATATCGCATCTCATTTCTATGTTTCATTTTAAGATATAATATGATTTGCGAAGTGTTATGTATTCCTCGTCTACACTTCAAATGAATGGGAATGCGACACTTCCTTGCAAGGAAATAGCGTTTGCAGATGTCTACGTATCGAAGCAATAGAGTTCTTATGATTCTTCAAACGAGATATCGCATCTCATTTCTATGTTTCATGGTAAGATATAATATGATTTGCGAAGTGTTATGTATTCCTCGTCTACACATCAAATGAATGTAAATGCGACACTTCCTTGTAAGGAAATAGCGTTTGCAGATGTCTACCTATCGTAGCAATAATGTTCTAATGCTTCTTAAAACGCGATATCGCATCTAATTTCTATGTTTCATGGTAAGATATAATATGATTTGCGAAGTGTTATGTATTCCTCGTCTACACTTCAAATGAATGTAAATGCGACACTTCCGTGCAAGGAAATAGCGTTTGCAGATGTCTACGTATCGTAGCAATAGATTTCTAATGCTTCTTAAAGCCCGATATCGCATCTCACTTCTATGTTTCTTGGTAAGATATAATATTCATTGCGAAGTGTTATGCATTCCTCGTTTACCATTCAAATGAATGTAACTGCGACACTTCCTTGCAAGGAAATAGCGTTTGCAAATGTCTACCTATCGTAGCAATAGTGTTCTAATGCTTCTTAAAACGCGATATCGCATCTCATATCTATGTTTCATGGTAAGATATAATATGATTTGCGAAGTGTCATGTATTCCTCGTCTACACTTCAAATGGATGTAAATGCGACACTTCCTTGCTAGGAAATAGCGTCTGCAGATGTCTATGTATCGTAGCAATAGAGTTGTTATGATTCTTAAAACGCGATATCGCATCTCATTTCTATGTTTCATGGTAAGATATAATATGATTTGCGAAGTGTTACGTATTCCTCGTCTACACTTCAAATGAATGTAAATGCGACACTTCCTTGCAAGGAAATAGCGTTTGCAGATGTCTACCTAAAGTAGCAATAGAGTTCTAATGCTTCTTAAAACGCGATATCGCATCTCATTTCTATGATTCATGGTAAGATATAATATGCTTTGCGAAGTGTTATGTATTCCTCGTCTACACTTCAAATGAATGTAAATGCGACACTTCCTTGTAAGGAAATAGCGTTTGCAGATGTCTACCTATCGTGGCAATAGAGTTCTAATGCTTCTTAAAACGCGATATTGCATCTCATTTCTATGTTTCATGGTAAGATATAATATGATTTGCGAAGTATCATGTATTCCTCGTCTACACTTCAAATGAATGTAAATGCGACACTTCCTTGCTAGGAAATAGCGTCTGCAGATGTCTAGGTATCGTAGCAATAGAGTTCTAATGCTTCTTAAAACGCGATATCGCATCTCATTTCTATGTTTCATTTTAAGATATAATATGATTTGCGAAGTGTTATGTATTCCTCGTCTACACTTCAAGTGAATGTAAATGCGACACTTCCTTGCAAAGAAATAGCGTTTGCAGATGTCTACGTATCGTAGCAATAGAGTTGTTATGATTCTTAAAACGCGATATCGCATCTCATTTCTATGTTTCATGGTAAGATATAATATGATTTGCGAATGGTTATGTATTCCTCGTCTACACTTCAAATGAATGTGAATGCAACACTTCCTCGCTAGGAAATAGCGTTTGCAGATGTCTACGTATCGTGGCAATAGATTTCTAATGCTTCTTAAAGCGCGATATCGCATCTCATTTCTATGTTTCATGGCAAGATGTAATATTCCTTGCGAAGTGTTATGCATTCCACGTCTACGATTCAAATGAATGTAAATGCGACACTTCCTTGCAAGGAAATAGCGTTTGCAAATATCTACCTATCGTAGCAATAGTGTTCTAATGCTTCTTAAAACGCGATATCGCATCTCATATCTATGTTTCATTGTAAGATGTAATATGATTTGCGAAGTGTTATGTATTCCTCGTCCACACTTCAAATGAATGTAAATGCGACACTTCCTTGCAAGGAGATAGCGTTTGCAGATGTCTACCTATCGTAGCAATAGAGTTCTAATGCTTCCTAAAACGCGATATCTCATCTCATATCTATGTTTCATGGTAAGATATAATATGATTTGCGAAGTATCATGTATTCATCGTCTACACTTCAAATGAATGTAAATGCGACAATTCCTTGAAAGGAAATAGCGTTTGCAGATATCTACCTGTCGTAGCAATAGAGTTCTAATGCTTCTTAAAACGCGATATCGCATCTCACTTCTATGTTTCATGGTAAGATATAATATGATTTGCGAAGTGTTATGTATTCCTCGTCTACACTTCAAATGAATGTAAATGCGAAACTTCCTTGCAAGGAAATAGCGTTTGCAAATGTCTACCTATCGTAGCAATAGTGTTCTAATGCTTCCTAAAACGCGATATCTCATCTCATATCTATGTTTCATGGTAAGATATAATATTCATTGCGAAGTGTTATGCATTCCTCGTCTACGATTCAAATGAATGTAAATGCGACACTTCCTTGCAAGGAGATAGCGTTTGCAGATGTCTACCTATCGTAGCAATAGAGTTCTAATGCTTCTTAAAACGCGATATGGCATCTCACTTCTATGTTTCATGGTAAGATATAATATGATTTGCGAAGTGTTATGTATTCCTCGTCTACACTTCAAATGAATGTAAATGCGACACTTCCTTGCAAGGAAGTAGCGTTTGCAGATGTCTACGTATCGAAGCAATAAATTTCTAATGCTTCTTAAAACACGATATCGCATCTCATTTCTATGTTTCATGGTAAGATATAATATGATTTGCGAAGTGTTATGTATTCCTCGTCTACACTACAAATGAATGTAAATGCGAAACTTCCTTGCAAGGAAATAGCGTTTGCAAATGTCTACCTATCGTAGCAATAGTGTTCTAATGCTTCCTAAAACGCGATATCTCATCTCATATCTATGTTTCATGGTAAGATATAATATTCATTGCGAAGTGTTATGCATTCCTCGTCTACGATTCAAATGAATGTAAATGCGACACTTCCTTGCAAGGAAATAGCGTTTGCAAATATCTACCTATCGTAGCAATAGTGTTCTAATGCTTCTTAAAACGCGATATCGCATCTCATATCTATGTTTCATGGTAAGATGTAATATGATTTGCGAAGTGTTATGTATTCCTCGTCCACACTTCAAATGAATGTAAATGCGACACTTCCTTGCAAGGAGATAGCGTTTGCAGATGTCTACCTATCGTAGCAATAGAGTTCTAATGCTTCTTAAAACGCGATATTGCATCTCATTTCTATGTTTCATGGTAAGATATAATATGATTTGCGAAGTATCATGTATTCCTCGTCTACACTTCACATGAATGTAAATGCGACACTTCCTTGCTAGGAAATAGCGTCTGCAGATGTCTAGGTATCGTAGCAATAGAGTTCTAATGCTTCTCAAAACGCGATATCGCATATCATTTCTATGTCTCATGGTAAGATATAATATGATTTGCGAAGTGTCATGTATTCCTCGTCTACACTTCAAATGGATGTAAATGCGACACTTCCTTGCTAGGAAATAGCGTCTGCAGATGTCTAGGTATCGTAGCAATAGAGTTCTAATGCTTCTCAAAACGCGATATCGCATATCATTTCTATGTCTCATGGTAAGATATAATATGATTTGCGAAGTGTTATGTATTCCTCGTCTACACTTCAAATGAATGTAAATGCGACACTTCCGTGCAAGGAAATAGAGATTGCAGATGTCTACGTATCAAAGCAATAGAGTTCAAATGCTTCTTAAAACGCGATATCGCATCTCATATCTATGTTTCATGGTAAGATATAATATTCATTGCGAAGTGTTATGCATTCCTCGTCTACACTTCAAATGAATGTAAATGCGACACTTCCTTGCAAGGAAATAGCGTTTGCAGATGTCTACGTATCGAAGCAATAAATTTCTAATGCTTCTTAAAACACGATATCGCATCCCATTTCTATGATTCATGGTAAGATATAATATGCTCTGCGAAGTGTTATGTATTCCTCGTCTACACTTCAAATGAATGTAAATGCGACACTTCCTTGTAAGGAAATAGCGTTTGCAGATGTCCACCTATCGTAGCAATAATGTTCTAATGCTTCTTAAAACGCTATATCGCATCTAATTTCTATGTTTCATGGCAAGATATAATATGATTTGCGAAGTGTTACGTATTCCTCGTCTACACTTCAAATGAATGTAAATGCGACACTTCCTTGCAAGGAAATAGCGTTTGCAAATGTCTACCTATCGTAGCAATAGTGTTCTAGTGCTTCTTAAAACGCGATATCGCATCTCATATCTATGTTTCATGGTAAAATGTATTATGATTTGCGAACTGTTATGTATTCCTCGTCCACACTTCAAATGAATGTAAATGCGACACTTCCTTGCAAGGAGATAGCGTTTGCAGATGTCTACCTATCGTAGCAATAGAGTTCTAATGCTTCTTAAAACGCGATATTGCATCTCATTTCTATGTTTCATGGTAAGATATAATATGATTTGCGAAGTGTTATGTATTCCTCGTCTACACTTCAAATGAATGTACATGCGACACTTCCTTGCAAGGAAATAGCGTTTGCAGATGTCTACCTAAAGTAGCAATAGAGTTCTAATGTTTCTTAAAACGCGATATCGCATCTCATTTCTATGTTTCATGATAAGATATAATATGATTTGCGAAGTGTTATGTATTCCTCGTCTACACTTGAAATGAATGTAAATGCGACACTTCCTTGCAAAGAAATAGCGTTTGCAGATGTCTACGTATCGTAGCAATAGAGTTGTTATGATTCTTAAAACGCGATATCGCATCTCATTTCTATGTTTCATGGTAATATAATATGATTTGCGAAGGGTTATGTATTCCTCGTCTACACTTCAAATGAATGTGAATGCAACACTTCCTCGCTAGGAAATAGCGTTTGCAGATGTCTACGTATCGTAGCAATAGATTTCTAATGTTTCTTAAAGCGCGATATCGCATCTCATTTCTATGTTTCATGGCAAGATGTAATATTCCTTGCGAAGTGTTATGCATTCCTCGTCTACGATTCAAATGAATGTAAATGCGACACTTTCTTGCGAGGAAATAGCGTTTGCAGATGTCTACGTATCGTAGCAATAGAGTTCTTATGATTCTTAAAACGCGATATCGCATCTCATTTCTATGTTTCATGGTAAGATATAATATGATTTGCGAAGTGTCATGTATTCCTCGTCTACACTTCAAATGGATGTAAATGCGACACTTCGTTGCTAGGAAATAGCGTCTGCAGATGTCTATGTATCGTAGCAATAGAGTTCTAATGCTTCTTAAAACGCGATATCGCATCTCATTTCTATGTTTCATTTTAAGATATAATATGATTTGCGAAGTATCATGTATTCATCGTCTACACTTCAAATGAATGTAAATGCGACAATTCCTTGAAAGGAAATAGCGTTTGCAGATATCTACCTATCGTAGCAATAGAGTTCTAATGCTTCTTAAAACGCGATATCGCATCTCACTTCTATGTTTCATGGTAAGATATAATATGATTTGCGAAGTGTTATGTATTCCTCGTCTACACTTCAAATGAATGTAAATGCGACACTTCCTTGCAAGGAAGTAGCGTTTGCAGATGTCTACGTATCGAAGCAATAAATTTCTAATGCTTCTTAAAACACGATATCGCATCTCATTTCTATGTTTCATGGTAAGATATAATATGATTTGCGAAGTGTTATGTATTCCTCGTCTACACTTCAAATGAATGTAAATGCGAAACTTCCTTGCAAGGAAATAGCGTTTGCAAATGTCTACCTATCGTAGCAATAGTGCTCTAATGCTTCCTAAAACGCGATAACTCATCTCATATCTATGTTTCATGGTAAGATATAATATTCATTGCGAAGTGTTATGCATTCCTCTTCTACGATTCAAATGAATGTAAATGCGACACTTCCTTGCTAGGAAATAGCGTCTGCAGATGTCTAGGTATCGTGGCAATGGTGTTCTAATGCTTCTTAAAACGCGATATCGCATCTCATTTCTATGTTTCATGGTAAGATATAATATGATTTGCGAAGTGTTATGTATTCCTCGTCTACACTTCAAATGAATGTAAATGCGACACTTCCTTGCAAAGAAATAGCGTTTGCAGATGTCTACGTATCGTAGCCATAGTGTTGTTATGATCCTTAAAACGCGATATCGCATCTCATTTCTATGTTTCATGGTAAGATATAATATGATTTGCGAAGGGTTATGTATTCCTCGACTACACTTCAAATGAATGTGAATGCAACACTTCCTCGCTAGGAAATAGCGTTTGCAGATGTCTACGTATCGTAGCAATAGTGTTCTAATGCTTCCTAAAACGCGATATCTCATCTCATATCTATGTTTCATGGTAAGATATAATATTCATTGCGAAGTGTTATGCATTCCTCGTCTACGATTCAAATGAATGTAAATGCGACACTTCCTTGCAAGGAAATAGCGTTTGCAAATATCTACCCATCGTAGCAATAGTGTTCTAATGCTTCTTAAAACGCGATATCGCATCTCATATCTATGTTTCATGGTAAGATGTAATATGATTTGCAAAGTGTTATGTATTCCTCGTCCACACTTCAAATGAATGTAAATGCGACACTTCCTTGCAAGGAGATAGCGTTTGCAGATGTCTACCTATCGTAGCAATAGAGTTCTAATGCTTCTTAAAACGCGATATTGCATCTCATTTCTATGTTTCATGGTAAGATATAATATGATTTGCGAAGTATCATGTATTCCTCGTCTACACTTCACATGAATGTAAATGCGACACTTCCTTGCTAGGAAATAGCGTCTGCAGATGTCTAGGTATCGTAGCAATAGAGTTCTAATGCTTCTCAAAACGCGATATCGCATATCATTTCTATGTCTCATGGTAAGATATAATATGATTTGCGAAGTGTTATGTATTCCTCGTCTACACTTCAAATGAATGTAAATGCGACACTTCCGTGCAAGGAAATAGAGTTTGCAGATGTCTACGTATCAAAGCAATAGAGTTCAAATGCTTCTTAAAACGCGATATCGCATCTCATATCTATGTTTCATGGTAAGATATAATATTCATTGCGAAGTGTTATGCATTCCTCGTCTACACTTCAAATGAATGTAAATGCGACACTTCCTTGCAAGGAAATAGCGTTTGCAGATGTCTACGTATCGAAGCAATAAATTTCTAATGCTTCTTAAAACACGATATCGCATCCCATTTCTATGATTCATGGTAAGATATAATATGCTCTGCGAAGTGTTATGTATTCCTCGTCTACACTTCAAATGAATGTAAATGCGACACTTCCTTGTAAGGAAATAGCGTTTGCAGATGTCCACCTATCGTAGCAATAATGTTCTAATGCTTCTTAAAACGCGATATCGCATCTAATTTCTATGTTTCATGGCAAGATATAATATGATTTGCGAAGTGTTACGTATTCCTCGTCTACACTTCAAATGAATGTAAATGCGACACTTCCTTGCAAGGAAATAGCGTTTGCAAATGTCTACCTATCGTAGCAATAGTGTTCTAATGCTTCTTAAAACGCGATATCGCATCTCATATCTATGTTTCATGGTAAAATGTAATATGATTTGCGAAGTGTTATGTATTCCTCGTCTACACTTCAAATGAATGTAAATGCGACACTTCCTTGCAAGGAGATAGCGTTTGCAGATGTCTACCTATCGTAGCAATAGAGTTCTAATGCTTCTTAAAACGCGATATTGCATCTCATTTCTATGTTTCATGGTAAGATATAATATGATTTGCGAAGTGTTATGTATTCCTCGTCTACACTTCAAATGAATGTAAATGCGACACTTCCTTGCAAGGAAATAGCGTTTGCAGATGTCTACCTAAAGTAGCAATAGAGTTCTAATGCTTCTTAAAACGCGATATCGCATCTCATTTCTATGTTTCATGGTAAGATATAATATGATTTGCGAAGTGTTATGTATTCCTCGTCTACACTTCAAATGAATGTAAATGCGACACTTCCTTGCAAAGAAATAGCGTTTGCAGATGTCTACGTATCGTAGCAATAGAGTTGTTATGATTCTTAAAACGCGATATCGCATCTCATTTCTATGTTTCATGGTAATATAATATGATTTGCGAAGGGTTATGTATTCCTCGTCTACACTTCAAATGAATGTGAATGCAACACTTCCTCGCTAGGAAATAGCGTTTGCAGATGTCTACGTATCGTAGCAATAGATTTCTAATGCTTCTTAAAGCGCGATATCGCATCTCATTTCTATGTTTCATGGCAAGATGTAATATTCCTTGCGAAGTGTTATGCATTCCTCGTCTACGATTCAAATGAATGTAAATGCGACACTTTCTTGCGAGGAAATAGCGTTTGCAGATGTCTACGTATCGTAGCAATAGAGTTCTTATGATTCTTAAAACGCGATATCGCATCTCATTTCTATGTTTCATGGTAAGATATAATATGATTTGCGAAGTGTCATGTATTCCTCGTCTACACTTCAAATGGATGTAAATGCGACACTTCCTTGCTAGGAAATAGCGTCTGCAGATGTCTAAGTATCGTAGTAATAGAGTTGTTATGATTCTTAAAACGCGATATCGCATCTCATTTGTATGTTTCATGGTAAGATATAATATGATTTGCGAAGTGTTATGTATTCCTCGTCTACACTTCAAATGAATGTAAATGCGACACTTCCTTGCAAGGAAATAGCGTTTGCAGATGTCTACCTAAAGTAGCAATAGAGTTCTAATGCTTCTTAAAACGCGATATCGCATCTCATTTCTATGTTTCATGGTAAGATATAATATGATTTGCGAAGTGTTATGTATTCCTCGTCTACACTTCAAATGAATGTAAATGCGACTCTTCCTTGCAAAGAAATAGCGTTTGCAGATGTCTACGTATCGTAGCAATAGGGTTGTTATGATTCTTAAAACGCGATATCGCATCTCATTTCTATGTTTCATGGTAATATAATATGATTTGCGAAGTGTTATGTATTCCTCGTCTACACTTCAAATGAATGTGAATGCAACACTTCCTCGCTAGGAAATAGCGTTTGCAGATGTCTACGTATCGTAGCAATAGATTTCTAATGCTTCTTAAAGCGCGATATCGCAACTCATTTCTATGTTTCATGGCAAGATGTAATATTCCTTGCGAAGTGTTATGCATTCCTCGTCTACGATTCAAATGAATGTAAATGCGACACTTTCTTGCAAGGAAATAGCGTTTGCAGATGTCTACGTATCGTAGCAATAGAGTTCTTATGATTCTTAAAACGCGATATCGCATCTCATTTCTATGTTTCATGGTAAGATATAATATGATTTGCGAAGTATCATGTATTCATCGTCTACACTTCAAATGAATGTAAATGCGACAATTCCTTGAAAGGAAATAGCGTTTGCAGATATCTACCTATCGTAGCAATAGAGTTCTAATGCTTCTTAAAACGCGATATCGCATCTCACTTCTATGTTTCATTGTAAGATATAATATGATTTGCGAAGTGTTATGTATTCCTCGTCTACACTTCAAATGAATGTAAATGCGACACTTCCTTGCAAGGAAGTAGCGTTTGCAGATGTCTACGTATCGAAGCAATAAATTTCTAATGCTTCTTAAAACACGATATCGCATCTCATTTCTATGTTTCATGGTAAGATATAATATGATTTGCGAAGTGTTATGTATTCCTCGTCTACACTTCAAATGAATGTAAATGCGAAACTTCCTTGCAAGGAAATAGCGTTTGCAAATGTCTACCTATCGTAGCAATAGTGTTCTAATGCTTCCTAAAACGCGATATCTCATCTCATATCTATGTTTCATGGTAAGATATAATATTCATTGCGAAGTGTTATGCATTCCTCGTCTACGATTCAAATGAATGTAAATGCGACACTTCCTTGCAAGGAAATAGCGTTTGCAAATATCTACCTATCGTAGCAATTGTGTTCTAATGCTTCTTAAAACGCGATATCGCATCTCATATCTATGTTTCATGGTAAGATGTAATATGATTTGCGAAGTGTTATGTATTCCTCGTCCACACTTCAAATGAATGTAAATGCGACACTTCCTTGCAAGGAGATAGCGTTTGCAGATGTCTACCTATCGTAGCAATAGAGTTCTAATGCTTCTTAAAACGCGATATTGCATCTCATTTCTATGTTTCATGGTAAGATATAATATGATTTGCGAAGTGTCATGTATTCCTCGTCTACACTTCAAATGGATGTAAATGCGACACTTCCTTGCTAGGAAATAGGGTCTGCAGATGTCTAAGTATCGTAGTAATAGAGTTGTTATGATTCTTA
Source organism: Xylocopa sonorina (assembly GCF_050948175.1). Taxonomy (NCBI): domain Eukaryota; kingdom Metazoa; phylum Arthropoda; class Insecta; order Hymenoptera; family Apidae; genus Xylocopa; species Xylocopa sonorina. The sequence goes on from NC_135206.1 coordinate 219,982, forward strand.
AAACGCGATATCGCATCTCATTTGTATGTTTCATGGTAAGATATAATATGATTTGCGAAGTGTTATGTATTCCTCGTCTACACTTCAAATGAATGTAAATGCGACACTTCCTTGCAAGGAAATAGCGTTTGCAGATGTCTGCCTAAAGTAGCAATAGAGTTCTAATGCTTCTTAAAACGCAATATCGCATCTCATTTCTATGTTTCATGGTAAGATATAATATGATTTGCGAAGTGTTATGTATTCCTCGTCTACACTTCAAATGAATGTAAATGCGACTCTTCCTTGCAAAGAAATAGCGTTTGCAGATGTCTACGTATCGTAGCAATAGGGTTGTTATGATTCTTAAAACGCGATATCGCATCTCATTTCTATGTTTCATGGTAATATAATATGATTTGCGAAGTGTTATGTATTCCTCGTCTACACTTCAAATGAATGTGAATGCAACACTTCCTCGCTAGGAAATAGCGTTTGCAGATGTCTACGTATCGTAGCAATAGATTTCTAATGCTTCTTAAAGCGCGATATCGCATCTCATTTCTATGTTTCATGGCAAGATGTAATATTCCTTGCGAAGTGTTATGCATTCCTCGTCTACGATTCAAATGAATGTAAATGCGACACTTTCTTGCAAGGAAATAGCGTTTGCAGATGTCTACGTATCGTAGCAATAGAGTTCTTATGATTCTTAAAACGCGATATCGCATCTCATTTCTATGTTTCATGGTAAGATATAATATGATTTGCGAAGTGTTATGTATTCCTCGTCTACACTTCAAATGAATGTAAATGCGACACTTCCTTGCAAGGAAGTAGCGTTTGCAGATGTCTACGTATCGAAGCAATAAATTTCTAATGCTTCTTAAAACACGATATCGCATCTCATTTCTATGTTTCATGGTAAGATATAATATGATTTGCGAAGTGTTATGTATTCCTCGTCTACACTTCAAATGAATGTAAATGCGAAACTTCCTTGCAAGGAAATAGCGTTTGCAAATGTCTACCTATCGTAGCAATAGTGTTCTAATGCTTCCTAAAACGCGATATCTCATCTCATATCTATGTTTCATGGTAAGATATAATATTCATTGCGAAGTGTTATGCATTCCTCGTCTACGATTCAAATGAATGTAAATGCGACACTTCCTTGCAAGGAAATAGCGTTTGCAGATGTCTACGTATCGAAGCAATAAATTTCTAATGCTTCTTAAAACACGATATCGCATCCCATTTCTATGATTCATGGTAAGATATAATATGCTCTGCGAAGTGTTATGTATTCCTCGTCTACACTTCAAATGAATGTAAATGCGACACTTCCTTGTAAGGAAATAGCGTTTGCAGATGTCCACCTATCGTAGCAATAATGTTCTAATGCTTCTTAAAACGCGATATCGCATCTAATTTCTATGTTTCATGGCAAGATATAATATGATTTGCGAAGTGTTACGTATTCCTCGTCTACACTTCAAATGAATGTAAATGCGACACATCCTTGCAAGGAAATAGCGTTTGCAAATGTCTACCTATCGTAGCAATAGTGTTCTAATGCTTCTTAAAACGCGATATCGCATCTCATATCTATGTTTCATGGTAAGATGTAATATGATTTGCGAAGTGTTATGTATTCCTCGTCCACACTTCAAATGAATGTAAATGCGACACTTCCTTGCAAGGAGATAGCGTTTGCAGATGTCTACCTATCGTAGCATTAGAGTTCTAATGCTTCTTAAAACGCGATATTGCATCTCATTTCTATGTTTCATGGTAAGATATAATATGATTTGCGAAGTATCATGTATTCCTCGTCTACACTTCAAATGAATGTAAATGCGACACTTCCTTGCTAGGAAATAGCGTCTGCAGATGTCTAGGTATCGTAGCAATAGAGTTCTAATGCTTCTTAAAACGCGATATCGCATCTCATTTCTATGTTTCATTTTAAGATATAATATGATTTGCGAAGTGTTATGTATTCCTCGTCTACACTTCAAGTGAATGTAAATGCGACACTTCCTTGCAAGGAAATAGCGTTTGCAGATGTCTACGTATCGTAGCAATAGAGTTGTTATGATTCTTAAAACGCGATATCGCATCTCATTTCTATGTTTCATGGTAAGATATAATATGATTTGCGAAGGGTTATGTATTCCTCGTCTACACTTCAAATGAATGTGAATGCAACACTTCCTCGCTAGGAAATAGCGTTTGCAGATGTCTACGTATCGTAGCAATAGATTTCTAATGCTTCTTAAAGCGCGATATCGCATCTCATTTCTATGTTTCATGGCAAGATGTAATATTCCTTGCGAAGTGTTATGCATTCCTCGTCTACGATTCAAATGAATGTAAATGCGACACTTTCTTGCAAGGAAATAGCGTTTGCAGATGTCTACGTATCGTAGCAATAGAGTTCTTATGATTCTTAAAACGCGATATCGCATCTCATTTCTATGTTTCATGGTAAGATATAATATGATTTGCGAAGTATCATGTATTCATCGTCTACACTTCAAATGAATGTAAATGCGACAATTCCTTGAAAGGAAATAGCGTTTGCAGATATCTACCTATCGTAGCAATAGAGTTCTAATGCTTCTTAAAACGCGATATCGCATCTCACTTCAATGTTTCATGGTAAGATATAATATGATTTGCGAAGTGTTATGTATTCCTCGTCTACACTTCAAATGAATGTAAATGCGACACTTCCTTGCAAGGAAATAGCGTTTGCAGATGTCTACGTATCGAAGCAATAAATTTCTAATGCTTCTTAAAACACGATATCGCATCTCATTTCTATGTTTCATGGTAAGATACAATATGATTTGCGAAGTGTTATGTATTCCTCGTCTACACTTCAAATGAATGTAAATGCGAAACTACCTTGCAAGGAAATAGCGTTTGCAAATGTCTACCTATCGTAGCAATAGTGTTCTAATGCTTCCTAAAACGCGATATCTCATCTCATATCTATGTTTCATGGTAAGATATAATATTCATTGCGAAGTGTTATGCATTCCTCGTCTACGATTCAAATGAATGTAAATGCGACACTTCCTTGCAAGGAAATAGCGTTTGCAAATATCTACCTATCGTAGCAATAGTGTTCTAATGCTTCTTAAAACGCGATATCGCATCTCATATCTATGTTTCATGGTAAGATGTAATATGATTTGCGAAGTGTTATGTATTCCTCGTCCACACTTCAAATGAATGTAAATGCGACACTTCCTTGCAAGGAGATAGCGTTTGCAGATGTCTAGCTATCGTAGCAATAGAGTTCTAATGCTTCTTAAAACGCGATATTGCATCTCATTTCTATGTTTCATGGTAAGATATAATATGATTTGCGAAGTATCATGTATTCCTCGTCTACACTTCACATGAATGTAAATGCGACACTTCCTTGCTAAGAAATAGCGTCTGCAGATGTCTAGGTATCGTAGCAATAGAGTTCTAATGCTTCTCAAAACGCGATATCGCATATCATTTCTATGTCTCATGGTAAGATATAATATGATTTGCGAAGTGTTACGTATTCCTCGTCTACACTTCAAATGAATGTAAATGCGACCCTTCCGTGCAAGGAAATAGCGTTTGCAGATGTCTACGTATCAAAGAAATAGAGTTCAAGTGCTTCTTAAAACGAGATATTGCATTCCATATCTGTGTTTAATGATAAGATATAATATTCATTGCGAAGTGTTATGCATTCCTCGTCTACGATTCAAATGAATGTAAATGCGACACTTCCTTGCTAGGAAATAGCGTCTGCAGATGTCTAGGTATCGTAGCAATGGAGTTCTAATGCTTCTTAAAACGCGATATCGCATCTCATTTCTATGTTTCATGGTAAGATATAATATGATTTGCGAAGTGTTATGTATTCCTCGTCTACACTTCAAATGAATGTAAATGCGACACTTCCGTGCAAGGAAATAGAGTTTGCAGATGTCTACGTATCAAAGCAATAGAGTTCAAATGCTTCTTAAAACGCGATATCGCATCTGATATCTATGTTTCATGGTAAGATATAATATTCATTGCGAAGTGTTATGCATTCCTCGTCTACACTTCAAATGAATGTAAATGCGACACTTCCTTGCAAGGAAATAGCGTTTGCAGATGTCTACGTATCGAAGCAATAAATTTCTAATGCTTCTTAAAACACGATATCGCATCCCATTTCTGTGATTCATGGTAAGATATAATATGCTCTGCGAAGTGTTATGTATTCCTCGTCTACACTTCAAATGAATGTAAATGCGACACTTCCTTGTAAGGAAATAGCGTTTGCAGATGTCCACCTATCGTAGCAATAATGTTCTAATGCTTCTTAAAACGCGATATCGCATCTAATTTCTATGTTTCATGGCAAGATATAATATGATTTGCGAAGTGTTACGTATTCCTCGTCTACACTTCAAATGAATGTAAATGCGACACTTCCTTGCAAGGAAATAGCGCTTGCAAATGTCTACCTATCGTAGCAATAGTGTTCTAATGCTTCTTAAAACGCGATATCGCATCTCATATCTATGTTTCATGGTAAGATGTAATATGATTTGCGAAGTGTTATGTATTCCTCGTCCACACTTCAAATGAATGTAAATGCGACACTTCCTTGCAAGGAGATAGCGTTTGCAGATGTCTACCTATCGTAGCAATAGAGTTCTAATGCTTCTTAAAACGCGATATTGCATCTCATTTCTATGTTTCATGGTAAGATATAATATGATTTGCGAAGTATCATGTATTCCTCGTCTACACTTCAAATGAATGTAAATGCGACACTTCCTTGCTAGGAAATTGCGTCTGCAGATGTCTAGGTATCGTAGCAATAGAGTTCTAATGCTTCTCAAAACGCGATATCGCATATCATTTCTATGTCTCATGGTAAGATATAATATGATTTGCGAAGTGTTACGTATTCCTCGTCTACACTTCAAATGAATGTAAATGCGACCCTTCCGTGCAAGGAAATAGCGTTTGCAGATGTCTAGGTATCGTAGCAATAGAGTTCTAATGCTTCTTAAAACGCGATATCGCATCTCATTTCTATGATTCATGGTAAGATATAATATGCTCTGCGAAGTGTTATGTATTCCTCGTCTACACTTCAAATGAATGTAAATGCGACACTTCCTTGTAACGAAATAGCGTTTGGAGATGTCTACCTATCGTAGCAATAATGTTCTAATGCTCCTTAAAACGCGATATCGCATCTAATTTCTATGTTTCATGGCAAGATATAATATGATTTGCGAAGTGTTATGTATTCCTCGTCTACACTTCAAATGAATGTAAATGCGACACTTCCGTTCAAGGAAATAGCGTTTGCAGATGTCTACGTATCAAAGCAATAGAGTTCAAATGCTTCTTAAAACGAGATATTGCATTTCATATCTATGTTTCATGATAAGATATAATATTCATTGCGAAGTGTTATGTATTCCTCGTCTACACTTCAAGTGAATGTAAATGCGACACTTCCTTGCAAGGAAATAGCGTTTGCAGATGTCTACGTATCGTAGCAATAGAGTTGTTATGATTCTTAAAACGCGATATCGCATCTCATTTCTATGTTTCATGGTAAGATATAATATGATTTGCGAAGGGTTATGTATTCCTCGTCTACACTTCAAATGAATGTGAATGCAACACTTCCTCGCTAGGAAATAGCGTTTGCAGATGTCTACGTATCGTAGCAATAGATTTCTAATGCTTCTTAAAGCGCGATATCGCATCTCATTTCTATGTTTCATGGCAAGATGTAATATTCCTTGCGAAGTGTTATGCATTCCTCGTCTACGATTCAAATGAATGTAAATGCGACACTTTCTTGCAAGGAAATAGCGTTTGCAGATGTCTACGTATCGTAGCAATAGAGTTCTTGTGATTCTTAAAACGCGATATCGCATCTCATTTCTATGTTTCATGGTAAGATATAATATGATTTGCGAAGTATCATGTATTCATCGTCTACACTTCAAATGAATGTAAATGCGACAATTCCTTGAAAGGAAATAGCGTTTGCAGATATCTACCTGTCGTAGCAATAGAGTTCTAATGCTTCTTAAAACGCGATATCGCATCTCACTTCTATGTTTCATGGTAAGATATAATATGATTTGCGAAGTGTTATGTATTCCTCGTCTACACTTCAAATGAATGTAAATGCGACACTTCCTTGCAAGGAAGTAGCGTTTGCAGATGTCTACGTATCGAAGCAATAAATTTCTAATGCTTCTTAAAACACGATATCGCATCTCATTTCTATGTTTCATGGTAAGATATAATATGATTTGCGAAGTGTTATGTATTCCTCGTCTACACTTCAAATGAATGTAAATGCGAAACTTCCTTGCAAGGAAATAGCGTTTGCAAATGTCTACCTATCGTAGCAATAGTGTTCTAATGCTTCCTAAAACGCGATATCTCATCTCATATCTATGTTTCATGGTAAGATATAATATTCATTGCGAAGTGTTATGCATTCCTCGTCTACGATTCAAATGAATGTAAATGCGACACTTCCTTGCAAGGAAATAGCGTTTGCAAATATCTACCTATCGTAGCAATAGTGTTCTAATGCTCCTTAAAACGCGATATCGCATCTCATATCTATGTTTCATGGTAAGATGTAATATGATTTGCGAAGTGTTATGTATTCCTCGTCCACACTTCAAATGAATGTAAATGCGACACTTCCTTGCAAGGAGATAGCGTTTGCAGATGTCTACCTATCGTAGCAATAGAGTTCTAATGCTTCTTAAAACGCGATATTGCATCTCATTTCTATGTTTCATGGTAAGATATAATATGATTTGCGAAGTATCATGTATTCCTCGTCTACACTTCACATGAATGTAAATGCGACACTTCCTTGCTAGGAAATAGCGTCTGCAGATGTCTAGGTATCGTAGCAATAGAGTTCTAATGCTTCTCAAAACGCGATATCGCATATCATTTCTATGTCTCATGGTAAGATATAATATGATTTGCGAAGTGTTATGTATTCCTCGTCTACACTTCAAATGAATGTAAATGCGACACTTCCTCGCTAGGAAATAGCGTTTGCAGATGTCTACGTATCGTAGCAATAGATTTCTAATGCTTCTTAAAGCGCGATATCGCATCTCATTTCTATGTTTCATGGCAAGATGTAATATTCCTTGCGAAGTGTTATGCATTCCTCGTCTACGATTCAAATGAATGTAAATGCGACACTTTCTTGCAAGGAAATAGCGTTTGCAGATGTCTACGTATCGTAGCAATAGAGTTCTTATGATTCTTAAAACGCGATATCGCATCTCATTTCTATGTTTCATGGTAAGATATAATATGATTTGCGAAGTATCATGTATTCATCGTCTACACTTCAAATGAATGTAAATGCGACAATTCCTTGAAAGGAAATAGCGTTTGCAGATATCTACCTATCGTAGCAATAGAGTTCTAATGCTTCTTAAAACGCGATATCGCATCTCACTTCAATGTTTCATGGTAAGATATAATATGATTTGCGAAGTGTTATGTATTCCTCGTCTACACTTCAAATGAATGTAAATGCGACACTTCCTTGCAAGGAAATAGCGTTTGCAGATGTCTACGTATCGAAGCAATAAATTTCTAATGCTTCTTAAAACACGATATCGCATCTCATTTCTATGTTTCATGGTAAGATACAATATGATTTGCGAAGTGTTATGTATTCCTCGTCTACACTTCAAATGAATGTAAATGCGAAACTACCTTGCAAGGAAATAGCGTTTGCAAATGTCTACCTATCGTAGCAATAGTGTTCTAATGCTTCCTAAAACGCGATATCTCATCTCATATCTATGTTTCATGGTAAGATATAATATTCATTGCGAAGTGTTATGCATTCCTCGTCTACGATTCAAATGAATGTAAATGCGACACTTCCTTGCAAGGAAATAGCGTTTGCAAATATCTACCTATCGTAGCAATAGTGTTCTAATGCTTCTTAAAACGCGATATCGCATCTCATATCTATGTTTCATGGTAAGATGTAATATGATTTGCGAAGTGTTATGTATTCCTCGTCCACACTTCAAATGAATGTAAATGCGACACTTCCTTGCAAGGAGATAGCGTTTGCAGATGTCTAGCTATCGTAGCAATAGAGTTCTAATGCTTCTTAAAACGCGATATTGCATCTCATTTCTATGTTTCATGGTAAGATATAATATGATTTGCGAAGTATCATGTATTCCTCGTCTACACTTCACATGAATGTAAATGCGACACTTCCTTGCTAAGAAATAGCGTCTGCAGATGTCTAGGTATCGTAGCAATAGAGTTCTAATGCTTCTCAAAACGCGATATCGCATATCATTTCTATGTCTCATGGTAAGATATAATATGATTTGCGAAGTGTTACGTATTCCTCGTCTACACTTCAAATGAATGTAAATGCGACCCTTCCGTGCAAGGAAATAGCGTTTGCAGATGTCTACGTATCAAAGAAATAGAGTTCAAGTGCTTCTTAAAACGAGATATTGCATTCCATATCTGTGTTTAATGATAAGATATAATATTCATTGCGAAGTGTTATGCATTCCTCGTCTACGATTCAAATGAATGTAAATGCGACACTTCCTTGCTAGGAAATAGCGTCTGCAGATGTCTAGGTATCGTAGCAATGGAGTTCTAATGCTTCTTAAAACGCGATATCGCATCTCATTTCTATGTTTCATGGTAAGATATAATATGATTTGCGAAGTGTTATGTATTCCTCGTCTACACTTCAAATGAATGTAAATGCGACACTTCCGTGCAAGGAAATAGAGTTTGCAGATGTCTACGTATCAAAGCAATAGAGTTCAAATGCTTCTTAAAACGCGATATCGCATCTGATATCTATGTTTCATGGTAAGATATAATATTCATTGCGAAGTGTTATGCATTCCTCGTCTACACTTCAAATGAATGTAAATGCGACACTTCCTTGCAAGGAAATAGCGTTTGCAGATGTCTACGTATCGAAGCAATAAATTTCTAATGCTTCTTAAAACACGATATCGCATCCCATTTCTGTGATTCATGGTAAGATATAATATGCTCTGCGAAGTGTTATGTATTCCTCGTCTACACTTCAAATGAATGTAAATGCGACACTTCCTTGTAAGGAAATAGCGTTTGCAGATGTCCACCTATCGTAGCAATAATGTTCTAATGCTTCTTAAAACGCGATATCGCATCTAATTTCTATGTTTCATGGCAAGATATAATATGATTTGCGAAGTGTTACGTATTCCTCGTCTACACTTCAAATGAATGTAAATGCGACACTTCCTTGCAAGGAAATAGCGCTTGCAAATGTCTACCTATCGTAGCAATAGTGTTCTAATGCTTCTTAAAACGCGATATCGCATCTCATATCTATGTTTCATGGTAAGATGTAATATGATTTGCGAAGTGTTATGTATTCCTCGTCCACACTTCAAATGAATGTAAATGCGACACTTCCTTGCAAGGAGATAGCGTTTGCAGATGTCTACCTATCGTAGCAATAGAGTTCTAATGCTTCTTAAAACGCGATATTGCATCTCATTTCTATGTTTCATGGTAAGATATAATATGATTTGCGAAGTATCATGTATTCCTCGTCTACACTTCAAATGAATGTAAATGCGACACTTCCTTGCTAGGAAATTGCGTCTGCAGATGTCTAGGTATCGTAGCAATAGAGTTCTAATGCTTCTCAAAACGCGATATCGCATATCATTTCTATGTCTCATGGTAAGATATAATATGATTTGCGAAGTGTTACGTATTCCTCGTCTACACTTCAAATGAATGTAAATGCGACCCTTCCGTGCAAGGAAATAGCGTTTGCAGATGTCTAGGTATCGTAGCAATAGAGTTCTAATGCTTCTTAAAACGCGATATCGCATCTCATTTCTATGATTCATGGTAAGATATAATATGCTCTGCGAAGTGTTATGTATTCCTCGTCTACACTTCAAATGAATGTAAATGCGACACTTCCTTGTAACGAAATAGCGTTTGGAGATGTCTACCTATCGTAGCAATAATGTTCTAATGCTCCTTAAAACGCGATATCGCATCTAATTTCTATGTTTCATGGCAAGATATAATATGATTTGCGAAGTGTTATGTATTCCTCGTCTACACTTCAAATGAATGTAAATGCGACACTTCCGTTCAAGGAAATAGCGTTTGCAGATGTCTACGTATCAAAGCAATAGAGTTCAAATGCTTCTTAAAACGAGATATTGCATTTCATATCTATGTTTCATGATAAGATATAATATTCATTGCGAAGTGTTATGTATTCCTCGTCTACACTTCAAGTGAATGTAAATGCGACACTTCCTTGCAAGGAAATAGCGTTTGCAGATGTCTACGTATCGTAGCAATAGAGTTGTTATGATTCTTAAAACGCGATATCGCATCTCATTTCTATGTTTCATGGTAAGATATAATATGATTTGCGAAGGGTTATGTATTCCTCGTCTACACTTCAAATGAATGTGAATGCAACACTTCCTCGCTAGGAAATAGCGTTTGCAGATGTCTACGTATCGTAGCAATAGATTTCTAATGCTTCTTAAAGCGCGATATCGCATCTCATTTCTATGTTTCATGGCAAGATGTAATATTCCTTGCGAAGTGTTATGCATTCCTCGTCTACGATTCAAATGAATGTAAATGCGACACTTTCTTGCAAGGAAATAGCGTTTGCAGATGTCTACGTATCGTAGCAATAGAGTTCTTGTGATTCTTAAAACGCGATATCGCATCTCATTTCTATGTTTCATGGTAAGATATAATATGATTTGCGAAGTATCATGTATTCATCGTCTACACTTCAAATGAATGTAAATGCGACAATTCCTTGAAAGGAAATAGCGTTTGCAGATATCTACCTGTCGTAGCAATAGAGTTCTAATGCTTCTTAAAACGCGATATCGCATCTCACTTCTATGTTTCATGGTAAGATATAATATGATTTGCGAAGTGTTATGTATTCCTCGTCTACACTTCAAATGAATGTAAATGCGACACTTCCTTGCAAGGAAGTAGCGTTTGCAGATGTCTACGTATCGAAGCAATAAATTTCTAATGCTTCTTAAAACACGATATCGCATCTCATTTCTATGTTTCATGGTAAGATATAATATGATTTGCGAAGTGTTATGTATTCCTCGTCTACACTTCAAATGAATGTAAATGCGAAACTTCCTTGCAAGGAAATAGCGTTTGCAAATGTCTACCTATCGTAGCAATAGTGTTCTAATGCTTCCTAAAACGCGATATCTCATCTCATATCTATGTTTCATGGTAAGATATAATATTCATTGCGAAGTGTTATGCATTCCTCGTCTACGATTCAAATGAATGTAAATGCGACACTTCCTTGCAAGGAAATAGCGTTTGCAAATATCTACCTATCGTAGCAATAGTGTTCTAATGCTCCTTAAAACGCGATATCGCATCTCATATCTATGTTTCATGGTAAGATGTAATATGATTTGCGAAGTGTTATGTATTCCTCGTCCACACTTCAAATGAATGTAAATGCGACACTTCCTTGCAAGGAGATAGCGTTTGCAGATGTCTACCTATCGTAGCAATAGAGTTCTAATGCTTCTTAAAACGCGATATTGCATCTCATTTCTATGTTTCATGGTAAGATATAATATGATTTGCGAAGTATCATGTATTCCTCGTCTACACTTCACATGAATGTAAATGCGACACTTCCTTGCTAGGAAATAGCGTCTGCAGATGTCTAGGTATCGTAGCAATAGAGTTCTAATGCTTCTCAAAACGCGATATCGCATATCATTTCTATGTCTCATGGTAAGATATAATATGATTTGCGAAGTGTTATGTATTCCTCGTCTACACTTCAAATGAATGTAAATGCGACACTTCCGTGCAAGGAAATAGAGTTTGCAGATGTCTACGTATCAAAGCAATAGAGTTCAAATGCTTCTTAAAACGCGATATGGCATCTCATATCTATGTTTCATGGTAAGATATAATATTCATTGCGAAGTGTTATGCATTCATCGTCTACACTTCAAATGAATGTAAATGCGACACTTCCTTGCAAGGAAATAGCGTTTGCAGATGTCTACGTATCGACGCAATAAATTTCTAATGCTTCTTAAAACACGATATCGCATCCCATTTCTATGATTCATGGTAAGATATAATATGCTCTGCGAAGTGTTATGTATTCCTCGTCTACACTTCAAATGAATGTAAATGCGACACTTCCTTGTAAGGAAATAGCGTTTGCAGATGTCCACCTACCGTAGCAATAATGTTCTAATGCTTCTTAAAACGCGATATCGCATCTAATTTCTATGTTTCATGGCAAGATATAATATGATTTGCGAAGTGTTACGTATTCCTCGTCTACACTTCAAATGAATGTAAATGCGACACTTCCTTGCAAGGAAATAGCGTTTGCAAATGTCTACCTATCGTAGCAATAGTGTTCTAATGCTTCTTAAAACGCGATATCGCATCTCATATCTATGTTTCATGGTAAGATGTAATATGATTTGCGAAGTGTTATGTATTCCTCGTCCACACTTCAAATGAATGTAAATGCGACACTTCCTTGCAAGGAGATAGCGTTTGCAGATGTCTACCTATCGTAGCAATAGAGTTCTAATGCTTCTTAAAACGCGATATTGCATCTCATTTCTATGTTTCATGGTAAGATATAATATGATTTGCGAAGTATCATGTATTCCTCGTCTACACTTCAAATGAATGTAAATGCGACACTTCCTTGCTAGGAAATAGCGTCTGCAGATGTCTAGGTATCGTAGCAATAGAGTTCTAATGCTTCTTAAAACGCGATATCGCATCTCATTTCTATGTTTCATTTTAAGATATAATATGATTTGCGAAGTGTTATGTATTCCTCGTCTACACTTCAAGTGAATGTAAATGCGACACTTCCTTGCAAAGAAATAGCGTTTGCAGATGTCTACGTATCGTAGCAATAGAGTTGTTATGAATCTTAAAACGCGATATCGCATCTCATTTCTATGTTTCATGGTAAGATATATTATGATTTGCGAAGGGTTATGTATTCCTCGTCTACACTTCAAATGAATGTGAATGCAACACTTCCTCGCTAGGAAATAGCGTTTGCAGATGTCTACGTATCGTAGCAATAGATTTCTAATGCTTCTTAAAGCGCGATATCGCATCTCATTTCTATGTTTCATGGCAAGATGTAATATTCCTTGCGAAGTGTTATGCATTCCTCGTCTACGATTCAAATGAATGTAAATGCGGCACTTTCTTGCAAGGAAATAGCGTTTGCAGATGTCTACGTATCGTAGCAATAGAGTTCTTATGATTCTTAAAACGCGATATCGCATCTCATTTCTATGTTTCATGGTAAGATATAATATGATTTGCGAAGTATCATGTATTCATCGTCTACACTTCAAATGAATGTAAATGCGACAATTCCTTGAAAGGAAATAGCGTTTGCAGATATCTACCTATCGTAGCAATAGAGTTCTAATGCTTCTTAAAACGCGATATCGCATCTCTCTTCTATGTTTCATGGTAAGATATAATATGATTTGCGAAGTGTTATGTATTCCTCGTCTACACTTCAAATGAATGTAAATGCGACACTTCCTTGCAAGGAAATAGCGTTTGCAGATGTCTACGTATCGAAGCAATAAATTTCTAATGCTTCTTAAAACACGATATCGCATCTCATTTCTATGTTTCATGGTAAGATATAATATGATTTGCGAAGTGTTATGTATTCCTCGTCTACACTTCAAATGAATGTAAATGCGAAACTTCCTTGCAAGGAAATAGCGTTTGCAAATGTCTACCTATCGTAGCTATAGTGTTCTAATGCTTCCTAAAACGCGATATCTCATCTCATATCTATGTTTCATGGTAAGATATAATATTCATTGCGAAGTGTTATGCATTCCTCGTCTACGATTCAAATGAATGTAAATGCGACACTTCCTTGCAAGGAAATAGCGTTTGCAAATATCTACCTATCGTAGCAATAGTGTTCTAATGCTTCTTAAAACGCGATATCGCATCTCATATCTATGTTTTATGGTAAGATGTAATATGATTTGCGAAGTGTTATGTATTCCTCGTCCACACTTCAAATGAATGTAAATGCGACACTTCCTTGCAAGGAGATAGCGTTTGCAGATGTCTACCTATCGTAGCAATAGAGTTCTAATGCTTCTTAAAACGCGATATTGCATCTCATTTCTATGTTTCATGGTAAGATATAATATGATTTGCGAAGTATCATGTATTCCTCGTCTACACTTCACATGAATGTAAATGCGACACTTCCTTGCTAGGAAATAGCGTCTGCAGATGTCTAGGTATCGTAGCAATAGAGTTCTAATGCTTCTCAAAACGCGATATCGCATATCATTTCTATGTCTCATGGTAAGATATAATATGATTTGCGAAGTGTTACGTATTCCTCGTCTACACTTCAAATGAATGTAAATGCGACCCTTCCGTGCAAGGAAATAGCGTTTGCAGATGTCTACGTATCAAAGAAATAGAGTTCAAGTGCTTCTTAAAACGAGATATTGCATTTCATATCTGTGTTTCATGATAAGATATAATATTCATTGCGAAGTGTTATGCATTCCTCGTCTACGATTCAAATGAATGTAAATGCGACACTTCCTTGCTAGGAAATAGCGTCTGCAGATGTCTAGGTATCGTAGCAATGGAGTTCTAATGCTTCTTAAAACGCGATATCGCATCTCATTTCTATGTTTCATGGTAAGATATAATATGATTTGCGAAGTGTTATGTATTCCTCGTCTACACTTCAAATGAATGTAAATGCGACACTTCCGTGCAAGGAAATAGAGTTTGCAGATGTCTACGTATCAAAGCAATAGAGTTCAAATGCTTCTTAAAACGCGATATCGCATCTCATATCTATGTTTCATGGTAAGATATAATATTCATTGCGAAGTGTTATGCATTCCTCGTCTACACTTCAAATGAATGTAAATGCGACACTTCCTTGCAAGGAAATAGCGTTTGCAGATGTCTACGTATCGAAGCAATAAATTTCTAATGCTTCTTAAAACACGATATCGCATCCCATTTCTATGATTCATGGTAAGATATAATATGCTCTGCGAAGTGTTATGTATTCCTCGTCTACACTTCAAATGAATGTAAATGCGACACTTCCTTGTAAGGAAATAGCGTTTGCAGATGTCCACCTATCGTAGCAATAATGTTCTAATGCTTCTTAAAACGCGATATCGCATCTAATTTCTATGTTTCATGGCAAGATATAATATGATTTGCGAAGTGTTACGTATTCCTCGTCTACACTTCAAATGAATGTAAATGCGACACTTCCTTGCAAGGAAATAGCGCTTGCAAATGTCTACCTATCGTAGCAATAGTGTTCTAATGCTTCTTAAAACGCGATATCGCATCTCATATCTATGTTTCATGGTAAGATGTAATATGATTTGCGAAGTGTTATGTATTCCTCGTCCACACTTCAAATGAATGTAAATGCGACACTTCCTTGCAAGGAGATAGCGTTTGCAGATGTCTACCTATCGTAGCAATAGAGTTCTAATGCTTCTTAAAACGCGATATTGCATCTCATTTCTATGTTTCATGGTAAGATATAATATGATTTGCGAAGTATCATGTATTCCTCGTCTACACTTCAAATGAATGTAAATGCGACACTTCCTTGCTAGGAAATAGCGTCTGCAGATGTCTAGGTATCGTAGCAATAGAGTTCTAATGCTTCTCAAAACGCGATATCGCATATCATTTCTATGTCTCATGGTAAGATATAATATGATTTGCGAAGTGTTACGTATTCCTCGTCTACACTTCAAATGAATGTAAATACGACCCTTCCGTGCAAGGAAATAGCGTTTGCAGATGTCTAGGTATCGTAGCAATAGAGTTCTAATGCTTCTTAAAACGCGATATCGCATCTCATATCTATGTTTCATGGTAAGATATAATATTCATTGCGAAGTGTTATGCATTCCTCGTCTACACTTCAAATGAATGTAAATGCGACACTTCCTTGCAAGGAAATAGCGTTTGCAGATGTCTACGTATCGAAGCAATAAATTTCTAATGCTTCTTAAAACACGATATCGCATCCCATTTCTATGATTCATGGTAAGATATAATATGCTCTGCGAAGTGTTATGTATTCCTCGTCTACACTTCAAATGAATGTAAATGCGACACTTCCTTGTAAGGAAATAGCGTTTGCAGATGTCCACCTATCGTAGCAATAATGTTCTAATGCTTCTTAAAACGCGATATCGCATCTAATTTCTATGTTTCATGGCAAGATATAATATGATTTGCGAAGTGTTACGTATTCCTCGTCTACACTTCAAATGAATGTAAATGCGACACTTCCTTGCAAGGAAATAGCGCTTGCAAATGTCTACCTATCGTAGCAATAGTGTTCTAATGCTTCTTAAAACGCGATATCGCATCTCATATCTATGTTTCATGGTAAGATGTAATATGATTTGCGAAGTGTTATGTATTCCTCGTCCACACTTCAAATGAATGTAAATGCGACACTTCCTTGCAAGGAGATAGCGTTTGCAGATGTCTACCTATCGTAGCAATAGAGTTCTAATGCTTCTTAAAACGCGATATTGCATCTCATTTCTATGTTTCATGGTAAGATATAATATGATTTGCGAAGTATCATGTATTCCTCGTCTACACTTCAAATGAATGTAAATGCGACACTTCCTTGCTAGGAAATAGCGTCTGCAGATGTCTAGGTATCGTAGCAATAGAGTTCTAATGCTTCTCAAAACGCGATATCGCATATCATTTCTATGTCTCATGGTAAGATATAATATGATTTGCGAAGTGTTACGTATTCCTCGTCTACACTTCAAATGAATGTAAATACGACCCTTCCGTGCAAGGAAATAGCGTTTGCAGATGTCTAGGTATCGTAGCAATAGAATTCTAATGCTTCTTAAAACGCGATATTGCATCTCATTTCTATGTTTCATGGTAAGATATAATATGATTTGCGAAGTATCATGTATTCCTCGTCTACACTTCAAATGAATGTAAATGCGACACTTCCTTGCTAGGAAATAGCGTCTGCAGATGTCTAGGTATCGTAGCAATAGAGTTCTAATGCTTCTTAAAACGCGATATCGCATCTCATTTCTATGTTTCATGGTAAGATATAATATGATTTGCGAAGTGTCATGTATTCCTCGTCTACACTTCAAATGGATGTAAATGCGACACTTCCTTGCTAGGAAATAGGGTTTGCAGATGTCTACGTATCGTAGCAATAGATTTCTAATGCTTCTTAAAGCGCGATACCGCATCTCATTTCTATGTTTCATGGTAAGATGTAATATTCATTGCGAAGTGTTATGCATTCCTCGTCTACGATTCAAATCAATGTAAATGCGACACTTCCTTGCAAGGAAATAGCGTTTGCAGATGTCTACGTATCGTAGCAATAGGGTTCTTATGATCCTTAAAACGAGATATCGCATCTCATTTCTATGTTTCATGGTAAGATATAATATGATTTGCGAAGTGTTATGTATTCCTCGTCTACACATCAAATGAATGTAAATGCGACACTTCCTTGTAAGGAAATAGCGTTTGCAAATATCTACCTATCGTAGCAATAGTGTTCTAATGCTCCTTAAAACGCGATATCGCATCTCATATCTATGTTTCATGGTAAGATGTAATATGATTTGCGAAGTGTTATGTATTCCTCGTCCACACTTCAAATGAATGTAAATGCGACACTTCCTTGCAAGGAGATAGCGTTTGCAGATGTCTACCTATCGTAGCAATAGAGTTCTAATGCTTCTTAAAACGCGATATTGCATCTCATTTCTATGTTTCATGGTAAGATATAATATGATTTGCGAAGTATCATGTATTCCTCGTCTACACTTCACATGAATGTAAATGCGACACTTCCTTGCTAGGAAATAGCGTCTGCAGATGTCTAGGTATCGTAGCAATAGAGTTCTAATGCTTCTCAAAACGCGATATCGCATATCATTTCTATGTCTCATGGTAAGATATAATATGATTTGCGAAGTGTTATGTATTCCTCGTCTACACTTCAAATGAATGTAAATGCGACACTTCCGTGCAAGGAAATAGAGTTTGCAGATGTCTACGTATCAAAGCAATAGAGTTCAAATGCTTCTTAAAACGCGATATCGCATCTCATATCTATGTTTCATGGTAAGATATAATATTCATTGCGAAGTGTTATGCATTCATCGTCTACACTTCAAATGAATGTAAATGCGACACTTCCTTGCAAGGAAATAGCGTTTGCAGATGTCTACGTATCGAAGCAATAAATTTCTAATGCTTCTTAAAACACGATATCGCATCCCATTTCTATGATTCATGGTAAGATATAATATGCTCTGCGAAGTGTTATGTATTCCTCGTCTACACTTCAAATGAATGTAAATGCGACACTTCCTTGTAAGGAAATAGCGTTTGCAGATGTCCACCTACCGTAGCAATAATGTTCTAATGCTTCTTAAAACGCGATATCGCATCTAATTTCTATGTTTCATGGCAAGATATAATATGATTTGCGAAGTGTTACGTATTCCTCGTCTACACTTCAAATGAATGTAAATGCGACACTTCCTTGCAAGGAAATAGCGTTTGCAAATGTCTACCTATCGTAGCAATAGTGTTCTAATGCTTCTTAAAACGCGATATCGCATCTCATATCTATGTTTCATGGTAAGATGTAATATGATTTGCGAAGTGTTATGTATTCCTCGTCCACACTTCAAATGAATGTAAATGCGACACTTCCTTGCAAGGAGATAGCGTTTGCAGATGTCTACCTATCGTAGCAATAGAGTTCTAATGCTTCTTAAAACGCGATATTGCATCTCATTTCTATGTTTCATGGTAAGATATAATATGATTTGCGAAGTATCATGTATTCCTCGTCTACACTTCAAATGAATGTAAATGCGACACTTCCTTGCTAGGAAATAGCGTCTGCAGATGTCTAGGTATCGTAGCAATAGAGTTCTAATGCTTCTTAAAACGCGATATCGCATCTCATTTCTATGTTTCATTTTAAGATATAATATGATTTGCGAAGTGTTATGTATTCCTCGTCTACACTTCAAGTGAATGTAAATGCGACACTTCCTTGCAAAGAAATAGCGTTTGCAGATGTCTACGTATCGTAGCAATAGAGTTGTTATGAATCTTAAAACGCGATATCGCATCTCATTTCTATGTTTCATGGTAAGATATATTATGATTTGCGAAGGGTTATGTATTCCTCGTCTACACTTCAAATGAATGTGAATGCAACACTTCCTCGCTAGGAAATAGCGTTTGCAGATGTCTACGTATCGTAGCAATAGATTTCTAATGCTTCTTAAAGCGCGATATCGCATCTCATTTCTATGTTTCATGGCAAGATGTAATATTCCTTGCGAAGTGTTATGCATTCCTCGTCTACGATTCAAATGAATGTAAATGCGGCACTTTCTTGCAAGGAAATAGCGTTTGCAGATGTCTACGTATCGTAGCAATAGAGTTCTTATGATTCTTAAAACGCGATATCGCATCTCATTTCTATGTTTCATGGTAAGATATAATATGATTTGCGAAGTATCATGTATTCATCGTCTACACTTCAAATGAATGTAAATGCGACAATTCCTTGAAAGGAAATAGCGTTTGCAGATATCTACCTATCGTAGCAATAGAGTTCTAATGCTTCATAAAACGCGATATCGCATCTCACTTCTATGTTTCATGGTAAGATATAATATGATTTGCGAAGTGTTATGTATTCCTCGTCTACACTTCAAATGAATGTAAATGCGACACTTCCTTGCAAGGAAATAGCGTTTGCAGATGTCTACGTATCGAAGCAATAAATTTCTAATGCTTCTTAAAACACGATATCGCATCCCATTTCTATGATTCATGGTAAGATATAATATGCTCTGCGAAGTGTTATGTATTCCTCGTCTACACTTCAAATGAATGTAAATGCGACACTTCCTTGTAAGGAAATAGCGTTTGCAGATGTCCACCTATCGTAGCAATAATGTTCTAATGCTTCTTAAAACGCGATATCGCATCTAATTTCTATGTTTCATGGCAAGATATAATATGATTTGCGAAGTGTTACGTATTCCTCGTCTACACTTCAAATGAATGTAAATGCGACACTTCCTTGCAAGGAAATAGCGCTTGCAAATGTCTACCTATCGTAGCAATAGTGTTCTAATGCTTCTTAAAACGCGATATCGCATCTCATATCTATGTTTCATGGTAAGATGTAATATGATTTGCGAAGTGTTATGTATTCCTCGTCCACACTTCAAATGAATGTAAATGCGACACTTCCTTGCAAGGAGATAGCGTTTGCAGATGTCTACCTATCGTAGCAATAGAGTTCTAATGCTTCTTAAAACGCGATATTGCATCCCATTTCTATGTTTCATGGTAAGATATAATATGATTTGCGAAGTATCATGTATTCCTCGTCTACACTTCAAATGAATGTAAATGCGACACTTCCTTGCTAGGAAATAGCGTCTGCAGATGTCTAGGTATCGTAGCAATAGAGTTCTAATGCTTCTCAAAACGCGATATCGCATATCATTTCTATGTCTCATGGTAAGATATAATATGATTTGCGAAGTGTTACGTATTCCTCGTCTACACTTCAAATGAATGTAAATACGACCCTTCCGTGCAAGGAAATAGCGTTTGCAGATGTCTAGGTATCGTAGCAATAGAGTTCTAATGCTTCTTAAAACGCGATATCGCATCTCATATCTATGTTTCATGGTAAGATATAATATTCATTGCGAAGTGTTATGCATTCCTCGTCTACACTTCAAATGAATGTAAATGCGACACATCCTTGCAAGGAAATAGCGTTTGCAGATGTCTACGTATCGAAGCAATAAATTTCTAATGCTTCTTAAAACACGATATCGCATCCCATTTCTATGATTCATGGTAAGATATAATATGCTCTGCGAAGTGTTATGTATTCCTCGTCTACACTTCAAATGAATGTAAATGCGACACTTCCTTGTAAGGAAATAGCGTTTGCAGATGTCCACCTATCGTAGCAATAATGTTCTAATGCTTCTTAAAACGCGATATCGCATCTAATTTCTATGTTTCATGGCAAGATATAATATGATTTGCGAAGTGTTACGTATTCCTCGTCTACACTTCAAATGAATGTAAATGCGACACTTCCTTGCAAGGAAATAGCGCTTGCAAATGTCTACCTATCGTAGCAATAGTGTTCTAATGCTTCATAAAACGCGATATCGCATCTCATATCTATGTTTCATGGTAAGATGTAATATGATTTGCGAAGTGTTATGTATTCCTCGTCCACACTTCAAATGAATGTAAATGCGACACTTCCTTGCAAAGAAATAGCGTTTGCAGATGTCTACGTATCGTAGCCATAGAGTTGTTATGATCCTTAAAACGCGGTATCGCATCTCATTTCTATGTTTCATGGTAAGATATAATATGATTTGCGAAGGGTTATGTATTCCTCGACTACACTTCAAGTGAATGTGAATGCAACACTTCCTCGCTAGGAAATAGCGTTTGCAGATGTCTACGTATCGTAGCAATAGATTTCTAATGCTTCTTAAAGCGCGATATCGCAATCTCACTTCTACGTTTCTTGGTAAGATATAATATTCATTGCGAAGTGTTATGCATTCCTCGTTTACCATTCAAATGAATGTAAATGCGACACTTCCTTGCAAAGAAATAGCGTTTGCAGATGTCTACGTATCGTAGCCATAGAGTTGTTATGATCCTTAAAACGCGATATCGCATCTCATTTCTATGTTTCATGGTAAGATATAATATGATTTGCGAAGGGTTATGTATTCCTCGACTACACTTCAAATGAATGTGAATGCAACACTTCCTCGCTAGGAAATAGCGTTTGCAGATGTCTACGTATCGTAGCAATAGATTTCTAATGCTTCTTAAAGCGCGATATCGCATCTCACTTCTATGTTTCTTGGTAAGATATAATATTCATTGCGAAGTGTTATGCATTCCTCGTTTACCATTCAAATGAATGTAACTGCGACACTTCCTTGCAAGGAAATAGCGTTTGCAAATGTCTACCTATCGTAGCAATAGTGTTCTAATGCTTCTTAAAACGCGATATCGCATCTCATATCTATGTTTCATGGTAAGATATAATATGATTTGCGAAGTGTCATGTATTCCTCGTCTATACTTCAAATGGATGTAAATGCGACACTTCCTTGCTAGGAAATAGCGTCTGCAGATGTCTATGTATCGTAGCAATAGAGTTGTTATGATTCTTAAAACGCGATATCGCATCTCATTTCTATGTTTCATGGTAAGATATAATATGATTTGCGAAGTGTTATGTATTCCTCGTCTACACTTCAAATGAATGTAAATGCGACACTTCCTTGCAAAGAAATAGCGTTTGCAGATGTCTACGTATCGTAGCAATAGAGTTGTTATGATTCTTAAAACGCGATATCGCATCTCATTTCTATGTTTCATGGTAAGATATAATATGATTTGCGAAGGGTTATGTATTCCTCGTCTACACGTCAAATGAATGTGAATGCAACACTTCCTCGCTAGGAAATAGCGTTTGCAGATGTCTACGTATCGTAGCAATAGATTTCTAATGCTTCTTAAAGCGCGATATCGCATCTCATTTCCATGTTTCATGGCAAGATGTAATATTCATTGCGAAGTGTTATGCATTCCTCGTCTACGATTCAAATGAATGTAAATGCGACACTTTCTTGGCAAGGAAATAGCGTTTGCAGATGTCTACGTATCGTAGCAGTAGAGTTCTTATGATTCTTAAAACGCGATATCGCATCTCATTTCTATGTTTCATGGTAAGATATAATATGATTTGCGAAGTATCATGTATTCCTCGTCTACACTTCAATGAATGTAAATGCGACAATTCCTTGAAAGGAAATAGCGTTTGCAGATGTCTACCTATCGTAGCAATAGAGTTCTAATGCTTCTTAAAACGCGATATCGCATCTCATTTCTCTGTTTCGTGGTAAGATATAATATGGTTGCGAAGTATCATGTATTCCTCGTCTACACTTCAAATGAAAGTAAATGCGACACTTCCGTGCAAGGAAATTGCGTTGCAGATGTCTACGTATCAAAGCAATAGAGTCCAAATGCTTCTTAAAACGAGATATTGCATTTCATATCTATGTTTCATGATAAGATATAATATTCATTGTGAAGTGTTATGCATTCCTCGTCTACGATTCAAATGAATATAAATGCGACACTTCCTTGCAAGGAAATAGCGTTTGCAGATGTCTACGTATCGAAGCAATCGAGTTCAAATGCTTCTTAAAACGAGATATTGCATCTCATATCTATGTTTCATGATAAGATATAATATTCATTGCGAAGTGTTATGCATTCCTCGTCTACGATTCAAATGAATGTGAATGAAACACTTCCTCTCTAGGAAATAGCGTTTTGCAGATGTCTACGTATCGTAGCAATAGATTTCTAATGCTTCTTAATGCGCGATATCGCATCTCATTTCTATGTTTCATGGTAAGATGTAATATTCATTGCGAAGTGTTATGCATTCCTCGTCTACGATTCAAATGAATGAAATGCGACACTTCCTTGCAAGGAAATAGCGTTTGCAGATGTCTACGTATCGTAGCAATAGAGTTCTTATGATTCTTAAAACGCGATATCGCATCTTATTTCTATGTTCATGATACGATATAATATTCATTGCGAAGTGTTATGCATCCTCGTCTACGATCAAATGAATGTAAATGCGACACTTCCTTGCAAGAGATAGCGTTTGTATATGTCTACGTATCGTAGCAATAGAGTTCTTATGATTCTTAAAACGCGATATCGCATCTCATTTCTATGTTTCATGTAAGATATAATATTCATTGCGAAGTGTTATGCATTCCTCGTCTACGATTCAAATGAATGTAAATGCCGACACTTCCTTGCAAGGAAATAGCGTTTGCAGATGTCTACGTATCGTAGCAATAGAGTTCTTATGATCTTAAAACGACTATATTGCATCTCATTTCTACGTTTCATGGTAAGATATAATATGATTTGCGAAGTGTTATTTATTCCTCGTCTACACTCTCAAATGAATGTAAATGCGACAATTCCTTGCAAGGAAATAGCGTTTGCAGATGTCTACGTATCGTAGCAATAGCGTTCTTATGATTCTTAAAACGCTATATTGCATCTCATTTCTCTGTTTCATGGTAAGATATAATATGATTTGCGAAGTGTCATGTATACCTCGTCTACACTTTCAAATGGATGTAAATGCGACACTTCCTTGCTAGGAAATAGCGTCTGCAGATGTCTAGGTATCGTGCAATAGTGATCTAATGCTTCATAAACGCGATATCGCATCTAATTTCTATGTTTCATGGTAAGATACAATATGATTTGCGAAGTGTTAATGTATTCTCGTCTACACTTCAAATGAATGTAAACGCGACA